>NC_133125.1:149737475-149948330 GCF_048418815.1 Hemitrygon akajei
TTACTTCAATAGGGATGCTCCTTTTAAATTCCTCAATTAAAATCAGCTCTTTCAATTTAAATAGTCCCCATTTACATTTTTAGAGGAAACCCATCTCTCAAAACACACAGCTTTATCATAGGCAAATTCCACATAAGTTTTGTCCACAGATTTCTTTAAATTTCTAAATCTTTCTCTATAAGCTTCTGGGACTAACTCATACGACTTCAATATGTGCATTTTCACAATATCATAATTAAGTGTTCGCTCAGCAGTTAAAGATGCATAAACCTGTTCTGCTTTGCCTTTAATTACACTCTGTAACAACACCAACCATTTCTCTTTCAGCTACTCTGAAATCAGAGCAATCATTTCAAAATATTGAAAATATTTCTCTGCTTCTGTTTTACTAAATGGAGGGACCAACTTAATTTCCTGACTAACAGCAAATGTTTTTCTGGAACCAGGAGACTGATTCTAAGACTTTAATTCCGCTATCTTAAGTTCAAATTCCCTCTGTTTATCCTCAGCTTCTAACCTACGTAATTCCAAGTTAGCTTCCAACTGTTTCTTTTTATTTTCAGCTTCTAATCGATTTAGTTCCACGTTAGCTTGCAATTCCTACTGTTTTAATTCAGACTCTGTTCTAAGCTTTTGTAACGCGAGCTGTTCCAAATGTAAATGAATCGCTGCTTTACTCACAGGAAACCGATCTAAAACCGATACATCAAACACACCCAACTCGATATAGTGTTCCGCGGTTTTCCTCTGAATTACAGGCTTTGTTGTATCTTTCGAAACACCTTTAAGTTCCAACCTGCTAGCAATCTCTAATATATCCTTTTTTTTCGCCTTCGCTAATAACTCCGTGTCTGGCGAAGCCGAATACCACTCATAAGCCAATCAAACAAAAGAATCGAGTGTTCCCCTTTTCCAAAACACCAATCAAAAATTAAACAAGCAATTAAACTCAAAACTGGATTCAGATCGCACAAGCCACCAAATGTCACGGTCCAGCAACAATGAATATATAACTGAGACAGGATTTTTATAACAAATAAAACATTTATTCAACACAGTTTAAAAAATCCCAAAAATAAACAAACGACTAACTTAACCGGAAGTCTGCTGCTATGCGGCAGTTTGAACAGTTCTTAAAGCGATAATGTGAAAGCAGTTCTTAAAGTGATAATGCAAAGACAGTTCTTAGAAGTAGTAATGGGAAAGTCCAAAGTAATTTACAGTCAGTTAACAGAGAGACTTCCCTTGAATTAAATCCTCTTTCACGACGTTACTGCTGATCCCAGCCGAAGTACGCTTTTGGAGGGATTTACGATTGAAGGAAATAAAACGGCTTCAAGGCACTGACTTTTCCCTGGCGAAACTCTGCACCCAGCCCTTTCTGCTCTTACAGCAGGGACTTAAATGGGCATATTTGACGAATTCCTTCCAAATGAGGATCAAACTAGGTCGAACCTGTTTCACCGTCGAAATCAACTTTCCTTGATCTTTCAGCTTCCCAAACTTTGTCAAATCTTCACTCTCCGACTACTTTAACTGGCAGTTTTGTAGCAAAACTGCCAGCAATAACCTTCCACTTAAGGCAGAAAGTAAAACTCCACTTTTAAGCGAAACAGCGTCATAACATCGGAATATGCAGCAACATGGACTCAGTGACGAATTCCGCCACGAATTGCCCCACCTCACAGGGAGGGGTTCTCCTTTTTTACCCGGTTAAAAAACTATCACATTACCTTTCACTGGCGGGAAAATGACGTCACTCCACCATCACAAGACCATTACCTCATGTCCAGCATAGCTTCAATTACATCATCGTAAAGTGACAGGTACAAGGTACCCACGGGTACGTAACACACGCATCTGGCACAACAGTCGCCCGAGAGCTGTTGACCGTACATAACAGAGACCTTCTAAATTTAGATACCAACTACTGTTCTGAGATACCTTTTCTTTCAGACAGTCGCAATGGATTGAACAAATACAAGGGAATCACAAGCAAATCTGACAAATTGTGCAAATACAAAAAGAAACAAACAATAATAGTAAATAAATAAATAGTAAATGAATGATGCAAATTACATGCGTAGTAGATACCTTGAAATCGAGAAAAGGTTACGTTTAATGAACACTCAATTGGTGTCGTGAGTAAAGAAGACCATGCTTGGTCAGGGGCCTGATGGCTAAAGGGTAAAAACTGTTCGTGAACCTGCTGATTGGGAACTTGTGTCCTGGATATTGGAAGATTCCTGATGATGGATGCTTCTTGCTTGTGACAGCACTGCTTGATTAATGATGAATTATTGTGAAGTTTGGGACTGTATACGTCAATTTTTGTAGGCTGTTCTGTTTCTCGGCACTTGTATTTCCATAACAATCCATTTGTAGAAGTGTAGCAAATTTTAGATGCCGAATCTGCACAAATTTCTAAGAAAGTAAAGGCACTGCCATGTTTTCTTTGAAATGGTTTTTACGTGCTAGCCCCTGGAGATATGTTCTGCTATGACAATGTCAAGGACCTTAATGCTACTGATCATCTTCACATCCGATTCTTTAATGAAAATGTTTCATGGATTCCCCTTTTCTTCCTTCTCTATTTAATAATTAGTGTTTGGGTTTAGAACATAGAAAATAGAATAGTACAGCACATCACAGGCCCTTCGGCCCACAATGTTGTGGGTTTGCCGACCCACAAACCCTGCCTGCCATATAACTACCCACCTTAAATTCCTCCATATACCTGTCCAGTAGTCTCTTAAACTTCACTAGTGTATCTGCCTCCACCACTGACGCAGGAAGGGCATTCCACGTACCAGCCACTCTCTGAGTGAAAATCCTTCCTTTAATATCCCCCTTGAACTTCCCTCCCCTTACCTTAAAGCCACGTCCACTTGTACTGAGCAGTGGTGCCTTGGGGAAGAGGTGCTGGCTATCCACTCTATCTATTCCTCTTAATATCCTGTACACCTCTATCATGACTCCTCTCATCCTCCTTCTCTCCAAAGAGTAAAGCCCTAGCTCCCTTAATCTCTGATCATAATCCATACTCTGTAAACCAAGCAGCATCCTGGTAAATCTCCTCTGTACCCTTTGCTTCCACATCCTTCCTATAGTGAGGTGACCAGAACTGGACACAGTACTCCAAGTGTGGCCTAACCAGAGTTCTATAGAGCTGCATCATTACATCGCCACTCTTAAACTCTATCCCTCGACTTATGAAAGCTAACACTCCATAAGCTTTCTTAACTACAGTAACTACCCGTGAGGCAACTTTCAGGGATCTGTAGATATATATACCCAGATCCCTTTGCTCCTTCACGCTGCCAAGTATCCTGCCATTTACTTGTACTCTGCCTTGGAGTATGTCCTTCCAAAGTATACCACCTCATACTTCTCCGGTTTGAACTCCATCTGCCACTTCTCAGCCCACTTCTGCATCTTATCAATGTCTCTCTGCAATTTTCGACAATCCTCTACACTATCTGCAACACCACCAACCGCTGTGTCGTCTGCTAACTTGCCAACCCACCCTCCTACCCCCATATCCAGGTAGTTAATAAAAATCACGAAAAGTAGAGGTCCCAGACAGACCCTTGTGGGACACCACTAGTCACAACCCTCCAATCTGAATGTACTCCCTCCACCACGACACTCTGCCTTCTGCAGGCAAGCCAATTCTGAATTCACCTGGCCAAACTTCCCTTGATCCCATGCGTTCTGACTTTATGAATAAGCCTACCGTGTGGATTCTAGAATTCTATCAGGCTTGTGAGATACGATCTGCCCTTTACAATGCCATGCTGACTGTCACTGATCTGACCATGATTCTCTAGTTGCCCGTAGATCCTATCTCTAAGAATCTTTTTCAACAGCTTTCACACCACAAACGTAAGGCTCACTGGTCTATAATTATACGGACAATCCCTACTACCTTTTTTCAACAAGGGGATAACATTCGCCTCCCTCCAATCCTCCGATACCATTCCCGTGGACAACGAGGACATAAAGATCCTAGCCAGAGGCTCAGCAATCTCTTCTCTCGCCTTGTGGAGCAGCCTGGGAAATATTTCGTCAGGAACCGGGGACTTATCCGTCCTAGTGTATTTTAACAACTCCAACACCTCCTCTCCCTTAATATCAACATGCTCCAGAACATTAACCTCGCTCATACTGTCCTCACCGTCACCGTTGCCTTTCATCGGTGAATACCGAAGAGAAGTATTCATTGAGGACCTCGCTCACTTCCACATCCTCCAGGCACATCTTCTCACCTTTATCTCTAATCGGTCCTACCTTCACTCCGGTCATCCTTTTATTCTTCACATAATTGAAGAATGCCTTGGGGTTTTCCTTTACCCTACTCGCCAACGCCTGCTCATGCCCCCTTCTTGCTCTTCTCAGCCCGTTCTTAAGCTCCTTTCTTGCTACCCTATCTTCCTCAATAGACCCATCTGATCCATGCTTCCTAAACCTAATGTATGCTGCCTTCTTCCACCTGACTAGATTTTCCACCTCACTTGTCACCCATGGTTCCTTCACCTTACCATTCTTTATCATCCTCACCGAAACAAATTTCTCCCTAATATCCTGCAAGAGATGCTTAAACATCGACCACATGTCCATAGTACATTTCCCTGCAAAAACACCATCCCAATTCACAATAGCAAGTTGCAGCCTTATTGCCTCATAATTTACCCTTCTTCAATTAATAATTTTCCTGCCCTCTCTGATTCTATCCTTTTCTATGATAATGCGAAAAATCAGAGAGCGGTGATCACTGTCCCCCAGATGCTTACCCGCTGAGAGATCTATGATCTGACCCGGTTCGTTACCTAATACTAGATCGAGTATTGCATTCCCCTAGTCGGCCTGTCAACATACTGTGACAGGAATCCGTCCTGGACACACTTAACTAACTCTGCCTTATCTGAACCCTTGGAACTAATCAAGTGCCAATCAATATTAGGGAAGTTAAAGTCATCCATGATAACAACCCTGTTATTTTTGCACCCTTCCAAAATCTGCCTCCCAATATGCCTCCTCGGAATCTCTGCTGCTACCAGAGGGCCTACAGAGTACCTCCAACAGAGTAACTGCTCCCTTCCTGTTCCTGACTTCCACCAATACTGACTCAAAAGGGGATCCTGCTACATTACCCACCCTTTCTGTAGCTGTAATAGTATCCCTAACCAGTAATTCCACCTCTCCTCCCCTTACACCCGCCCTCTTTCAATCCCTTTGAAAGCACTGAAATCCAGGAATATTGAGAATCTATTCCTGCCCTGGTGCCAGCCAAGTCTCTCTAATGGCCACTATATCATAATTCCATGTATGTATCCAAGCTCTCAGTTCATCACCATTGTTCCCGATGTTTCTTGCATTGAAGTACACACACTTTAGCACATCTAGCTTACTACCTTTACACCCTTTCTTCTGATTCTCTTTCCTCAAACCCTCTCTATATGTTAGATCTTGCTTTACTCCATGCACATCTTTTACTGCTCTATCGCTCTGGGTCCCATACCCCTTGCAAATTAGTTTAAACCCACCCGAACCATGCTAGAAAACCTACCTGCAAGGATATTGCTCCCCCTCGAGTTCAGGTGCAACACATCCAATCAGTACGGGTCCCACCTTCCCCAGAAGAGATCCCAATGATCCAAAAATCTAAAACCCTGTCCCTTGCATCAACTCCTTAGCCACGCTTTCAACTGCCATTTCTTCCAATTCTTACCAACACTATCACGTTGCACTGGCAGCAATCCTGAGAACGCGACATTTGAGATCCTGATCTTCAGCCTTCTGCCTAGTTCCCGAAACTCACACTTCAGGACCTCATCCCTCTTCCTGCCTATGTCGCTGGTATGAGTATGTATCACGACTTCTGGTTGCTTTCCCTCTCGTACCAGGATGTCATGCACTCGGTCAGAGACATCCCCCACCCCCCGGCACCTGGGAGGCAACAAACCATGCGGGTGTCCTTCTCATGTCCATAAAATCTCCTGTCTGCTACCCTGACTATAGAGTCTCCAATGACGACAGCTCTCCTCTTCTCCATCCCTGCCTTTTGCACCACAGGGTCAGACTCAGTGCCAGAGGCCCTGCCGCCGTGGCTCACATCTGGTCGGTTTCCCCCAGCAACAGTATAGAAACGGTAAATTTATTATTCAGTGGAATGGCTACAGGGGTGTTCTGCACTACCTGTCTACTCACCTTCGCTTTCCCCCCTCTGACTGTCACCCAACGACCTGCTTCTGGCAGCCTAGGTGTGACTACATTCCTGTAGCTCTCATCTATGACTGCCTCATTTTCCCTTATGGCTCGAAGGTCATCCAACTGCTGCTCCAGATTCCTCACACGGTCTTCCAGATTGCCCAGCCGCATGCACTTCTGGCAGATAAGACTCTCCGGGAGAGGGGAGTTCCCCCAAGTCCGCCACATCTCACAGAAGAGGCACATCACCGTCTCAGGAGGCATTGTAAAGACTAACTGGGAACAAGCTCGTCCTCCGCCTCTTCTCGAGTCAAAGCCTCAAGGCTCCACTCTTTCACTGGCTCACTCACTCACTGGCCACTTTCCAGAGGCCGCTCCGCTTGAGCTACCCCTCTATTTATTTATTTGAACTTTTCAAACTGCTCGGTCACCCAATCAGCTGCTTTCTGCTGAGTCTGAGCTATTCAAATCTTGATTGACTTGATTGCACAGTCCAACTGCTAAAACTACCAGAATCTCTCCAGTCAAAGCCTCAAAGCTCCACTACTTCACTGGCCCACTCACTCACTGGCCGCTTTTCCTTTAGCAGACGATGAGTGAGAGGTTATTGTTGTGGCATGACTCAAACAGATTTTCCTTCCATATACTTTGTTCCGATTCACCCAGCAACAGTTCTATTTATGTCAAACAGATACAGCGTGGAACAGCACGTTTCTTCACAGTCATAAGTGTGAAGAGAGAACAGCAGGGGGTTAAACACACAGCCATATGCTGCACCTGTGCTGGTGGTGATTGTGGAGCAAATGTTGTTGCTAATCCTTGCTATAAAGGGATTGTCTAGGCCTTGGTCATTGAATGTATTGGTTACTTTTGAATGGGTGATAAATATCAATGCTGAGCTGCAGTCAACGAACTTTATCCTGATATATGCTATTCGTTTCAACAAGTGTAACAGGCTGCAAGATTTCACTGTTAATGTAATGACTACTCTGTAATTTTCCACTGCTAAGGTAATGGTTTCTCTGTAGCAGCAATGTTTCGGCTCTGACTAGAGATAGCAGGGCATGCTGGCCGCTGAGCGCGATGTTGTTCTTTCTTTTATGTCTGGATGCCGGGAATTCACAGTCTTTCGCCGGGGAGAGATGAGGACAGAAGCTGCAAATGGAGGGATTTGGTGGACCTAGTATGGAGAGGACTTGGAGTGAGGGTCCGAAGGTCAGCGACGATACGAGGAGGTCAATGTTAGATGAACAGCCTTATCAGTGAGCTCCAATATTGCGCAGTAGACTGTTTCATGAGAATGGAACCTTTTTCCTTTTTGTATTCTTTACTAAACATTTCGTCAAATTAAAAATTATAAAGCTATAGTCACGGTCCGATCCATGAAGTCCGCGTTCTGGTTCATGGTCCGTATTCCAGATTCCGGCTATTCATTTTTTCCCTTGTTCCTTTGGGTGCCTTAATTGAGACACTTCAGTCTCGTTTCGGGCTGGCAACGTAAATAGCTCTGGGGTCCAGTGATTCCTGGCTGGATCGTCCTCCACAATAACCTCGTCAGCAACTTCGACAGTAACCTCGTCAGTAATCGCGTCAGTCACCCCGTCCGATGCCCCGACAGAACCCACACCCAGAAGCTCGGCTCTGTGTTAGGTGCCCAAGAAGGGTCCGAGCTCTGTCTTCTGTATCCTGTATCCAAGAAGAGTCCCGACTCTGTGTTCTGCATCCTGTGTCCAAAAGTGCCCCGCTCCCAGTCCTGTGTCCAAGAAGTGCCCGAGTCAACTCCAAGGCAAGCCCGAGCCCAGTCCCCGCCAAGCTCAAGCCCAGCCCAAGCCAGCTCGAGTTCAGTCAAAGCAGGGCCGAGTTCTAGTCAAGAGCCCAGTCCAGACCCAGGTACCGAGATTAGTCCTCGCTCCTTGGCTTCCTTAGCATTCTTAATAAGCATGGTCCAGTTCCTAGTACTTCAGGGTCTGTGTCTTGTTTTTGAGTCCGTTGCCAACGCCACGTTATAACTGAACGGCCCAGCAAGACATGGACCAAGGGACACAGACATTGCCGTTAAATTCTCGTTAGCCAGGTCTCCTCCTGTTGAAACCCACCACACACACGCCCGGATCGTCGAATATCCGGGCAAGCCTATTGAGTCGCCTGGAGGCTGTCATAGAGGGCGACGGTGGGGTACTATCACGTTCCAGTCCATGATGTCCGCATTCGGTTTCATGGTCTGGTCTGTGGAATCTCTATTCCGGCTATTCATTTTTTCCCCTTGTTCCTTTGGGCGCCTTAATTAAGGCACCTGATTCTCATTTCGGGCTGGAAACATAAATAAATCTAGGGTGTAGTGATTACTGGCTGGACCGTCCTGGTCAGTAACCTCGTCAGTAACTTCGACAGGTACCCCGTCAGAGACCCCGTCAGAACTCACACAGAGAAGCTCGGCTCTATGTTCAGTGTCCAAGAAGAGTTCCGGCCATGTGTTCTGTGCCCTGTATCCAAGGAAGCGTCCCAGCTCTGTGTTCTGTTTCCAAGATGTGTCCCGGTTCTGTGTCCTGTATCCAAGGAGGAGTCACGGCTCTGTGTGCTGTGTCCAAGAGAGTCCTGTGTCCAACAAGACTCGTCCTGTGTTCAAGAAGATTTCCGGTTCTGTGTTCTGTATCTTCTGTCCAAGAAGAGTCACGTCTCCATGTCCGGTGTCCAAGCAGTGCCAAGTCAAGTCTAAGCTAAGCCTGAGTCTTGTCACAGCCAATCCCGTCCAGTCCCAGCCAAGCCCGTATTCCAGTCCCAGCCAATCCGAGTTTTGTCCAAGCCAAGCCCGAGTCTTGTCCCAGCGAAGCCCTAACCAAGTCCCAGCCAAGCCCGAGTCCAGTCCGCTACCAACGCCACCTTATGACAGCTCAATCGTTTAATCGCATATTGTGTACTGTTTGTTTTTTCGTGGTACCAATTTGTAACAGGGCACATTTTGCGCAGCCTCCACCCAAATCAGATTTCTCAAGTTTGGCTGGAAGAGCGTCTGTAATCCCATTTTCTCTTATCTCAGACACTTTGAACGATGTTCTTCATGTTTCTTTTTATCTCGACAAATCAATTGATGCCTAAACTTTCCATAGATAATAGTGGTCTCCTTCCTATAAAATGCGACATTTCCCCTGCACGTCCACACATCTGCCATTGAAGAGTGGCATGTTCTCTACAAATCAGCATATCTGTCACTGGAAGACTGACCACACTGCCTTTATATTCTACCTCTGTCAAGAAAGTCAATTGTTCAGTGCTCTTTAGTACAATTCAGCGGCCTGATCGTATGTATGCAGCCCCACTGCCCTGTACCCTCACTAACTCCTTATTACCTCTGTTTTTCTCGCTTAGTGCTGTGCGCCAGACTGGAATAAAGTCATATGGACTAAAGAACCTTTATAATTAAAGGTATAATGTTTCAGTCATAGTTGTCAGCTTAAAATTCCTGATTGTCAATACCCATCTTTTCTTCTAGAAAGACATTCTATAATTTAACGTGAAGTTATCAAGAGCACAAGAATATTCACAAGTCCTGAAAGAGGGAGCTAGAGATTATAAATTATCTTTCAAGTATCACAAGATTCTGGAATGGTTTCGAAGATTGGAAATTTGCAAATGTCAGGCCATAATATAAGAAGGTAAGAGGCAAGAGAAATGAATCATAGCCCAGTTAATCTGACCTCGTGTTTGGGAAAATGTTGGAGTTCATTTTGGATGCGATTTCTGGGTGCTTGGAAACACGCGATAAAATGGGCCACAGCTAGCATAGTTTCCTTCAGTGGAAATCTTGCCTGATAAATATGTTGTAATTTTTTTAGGTAATAACAAGCAGGATAGACAAAAGGAATTCCACGGAAGAAGGAATGAAACTGCTTATTAGAGCGAGATCAGAGACCCTGGTAATACAAGAAAGATACAGGAATGGATAGAGGATGAGCTGAATTGAAGGGTCTGCAAGAATGGGACATGGAATTGGGTCCGGAGTCGACGACGCCCGGGAGAAATCGATTGAGGACTAACGGACCGGAAACCGTGAGTTCCAACGTGCAAATTAGATTGTTTTATAAAATTAGCCCTTCTTTTTGTTTTTCTGCACTAACCCTCTAGTAAAATCAAGCATTATCAAGCTGAATCTTTTAATTTCATATGGTGTACTGTTTGTTACTTCGTGGTGCCGATTTTTAATGGGGAACACATTACGATACATCCACACAAGCAAGAGGTTTTGCACCTCAGATTGCACACGTTTGGCGGGGCCAGAGGCTGACTTCCCCAGACTAACACCGCCTGCCAATCACGAGGGTTGTAATTGTGGATTGCCTTCTCCATAATAACTGATAAATGCTAATGTAATTTGAAGGACTACATCTCTAAACCTGGATTGTTCATGTATTTATAGTGGGTATGGTGTCTTGTAAGAGTTTTTTTATGAACGATGTTTGTCATTTTATTGTAAGTAATCATAATCAAATAGCAAAAATCGTTCAGAAAAAAACTGCTCTAGGATTTTGTAATGTGTTATATTTTTTCTGGTTTCGCTTGGCATTTTTTGCATTTCTCGTCTGTAATTGTTGGGGTCTTTAATTTTGTATTTTTGATTACATTTTGTGTGAACTACCCGGTCCTGTATTACCAACAAGCAACGCTTCTGTTTTTGGGATGCGGGTCTCTGAGTATGACGTTCAAATTACCTTGTTGTCCTCTGAGCTGCTCAGATCGTGGGAGCTGTCTACCATGGACTGTCATGTTCAGCCATTGGTTATCTTTTTCTTCAGTAGTGATGATGTATTTAGTTTTCTGGGCTGTGCATTAATTTAACTTCACTGGTTTGTATATCCTAACAGAATTGCGCATGCTCGCATGGGTTGCTGAATTATACCTTCGTTGATGAGTTTGGTAAGTTTATTGAACAAGGCTTCTTAAATAAATCTGTGTACAGTCCATCGAGGGAAGGGGCTGTAATGGTCCCGGTAATGGGGAATAATCCTGGCCAGGTGACTGAACATTCAGTGGATGAGCACTCTGGGAACAGTAACAACAACTTAAATTTCAACATATCTATAGATAAGATTAGGTATGGTCCTTGCTGGAGAGTTTTAAAATTGCAAGAACATTCGGCTGGAGCTAAAAAGCGTTAACCGGGAGCACCTGTCTTCTCGCAAGTCCACGACACACAGAGGTATGGTCCAGTTAAGAGGGAGAACGAGAAGGAAGAATAAGATGTGCCGAAAGGTGATGAATTTAGTCAAGTCGTGTCAGGTAAAATGTCTAATGTTTCGGAAGTTGGAATCAAAAAAACACATGATGAATATAAAGATAGAAAGAAGGGAATTGGGAAAGTCAGGGGTGTATAAAAAGACCCTGTGTTGCAATGGACGACTGGGAGCCAACACAAATGCAGGACACAGACGTGGAGATAGCTTTAACAGAAATATGTTTATTAATGGTTGCAAGGAAGACCGGAGAGCGAGGATTAGACGCTTACGTAGACGTGAGCTTTGGACAACAAACCGGAGGAACCCGGACCCAGAGCTTGGTCATGGAGCTTGAGCTGGGACTCGGAACTTGGACAGAGAGCCGGGACTCGGAACTTGGACAGAGAGCCGGGACTCGGAACTTGGACAGAGAGCCGGGACTCGGAACTTGGACAGAGAGCCGGGACTCGGAACTTGGACAGGGAGCCGGGACTCGGAACTTGGACAGGGAGCCGGGACTCGGAACTTGGACAGGGAGCCGGGACTCGGAACTTGGACAGGGAGCCGGGACTCGGAACTTGGACAGAGAGCCGGGACTCGAACTTGGACACGGAAACCGAGCCTGGACTTGGTCTTGGACACGGAGACGACAGCACCACACAATACAATCGTATCTTGGTTCGGAGGAGCGGCAAACGGCCAGCAACCCGCAGCTTGTCATGAGCCGACAGACAATTCGTGACTTGGCTCGGAAGACGGTCCCTATTCTTGGCGGCCCGGAACGAGAATTGCTGCACAGCCCCGGAGGCTCAGGTGACGGACAATAATTCTTGGAGGCCCGGAACGTATATTGCCGCTCTGACTGATGTGACGGTCCAGAATTCTTGGTGGCCTGTAATGTACAATGCCGCACTGACTGAGGTATCTATCCCGCACCAAAAAGATGTAAGCCGGATTTTTTATGCTGCCGGTTCAGATGAGAATCAGGTGCCCTAATCAGGGAGCCCGGTAGAACACGGGGAAAAGGCAATTAACAGAAATGAGGAGTCAACGGACCACACCGTCACACCCTGTGAAGTAAGATTAAGGTGACTCTCAAGAGATTGGTTGCTGCCTGGAATACACACATTGATATGACGGTTGAGGCAGATACATTACAGACTTTTAAGACACGTTTAGATGGGCACATAGATGTAAGGAGGTTGGGGGAGATGGACGTTGTGTAGGTGGGTGGGATTAGCCTGTTCCTTTGCTGTCCTGTTCTCTGTTCTATGTTGCATATTCCAGATGTGTGATTTGACTGTTGTGGAATTTTTGTCTGTTATTCCTCTGCCTCCCACCATCCTAGCTAGTGTTAATCTAAGTGCATTCGAGTGTACACCGTGGCTTTAAAATTTGTAATTTCAGTTCATATTTTAATTATTATTTTAATAATACATTTTTCTCAGCTCGATCTGGTAAAATCTGAGGTATGGTCATAGCTAAGCATATTAATTTCTCAAAGGCCAAGAACTTTTGGAACATTCTAGAGGTGTTTAGTATTGGTGCTATCTGAAGATTTACATAGATACTGCTGTGCAGCCCCGATCGCTCAATGCTATTGTATCGTGGGAATTACACCAGTTGTAGATATTACTGTCGTGACAACGTCTACTCTGTTAATGTTGCACAGTCTTGCAATGTTCTCTTTTAATTCAGCATATTTCTGCTGTTTTTCACTAACGTCATGTGTGTTTGGAATGGCTGTATCTATTAAGTAAGTTGATCTTGCTTGTTTATTTGTATTATTATATACGGACGGTTATTATGGATTGTCTTATCTGTAATAACGGATCGTTCGGAATGTAATATATTGTTTTGTTTTCTGATTCTAAAACTGGATCAGGCTTGTATTTATAGCAAGGTGTGATTTCGTTTATTAGGTTGTATTTAAAGGAAGAATGTCATGAATGATGTTTGTCACTTGATTCTGCCTGTGTAAGTAATCAGATTGTGCTAAACCGCGGCAGGATTCTGCAATGTGTTGGATTGTTTCAATTTTTATCGATATCTTCTGCATTTATCCTGTTGAATTCGTTGCTCTTTTATTATTTGCTTTTGGTATGTTGCTGTTATTATTATTATTATTATTATTATTATTATTATTATTATTATTATTATTATTAATATTATTATCATTATCATTATCATTATCATCATCATCATCTTCCTTTTTGCCTTTGCAGTCTTCTGCAGGATTTGTCTGCCCTGTTGGTGCGGTCCTTCATTAATTCTATATGGCTCTTGGAGTTATTCTGTATGCCCGCAAGCAAATGAATCTCAGGTTTGAATCTGGTCACATTCATGGTAAGATCCCAGACGCATATATTGACTTCAGATGCCGAGGACATTTAGACAGTATTGCAGTAATTTTATGTATTCAGCTGTACTACTGCCGCAAAGATATATGATGACAGAAAATTGATGTCCTTCAGCGGCCCAGTGAGACTCCTGAAGTCAACCCGACGGAACATATATGGCAAGACCTCAACTTTGCTATCCACCACCTCTTCGTAACTAACCTGGTAAAACTTCAGTAATTTTCCAATGAGGAAATGGCAAATCTTGCTCCATCACGTTGTGCAAAACTAAATAAAATCCAAAAATATTACTGGCTGTAATGGTTGTCAAAGGTGGTTCAACTATGTACTGAGCAAAACAGTCTGAATATTTCATACTGCGGACATTTCAATTTTGTATTTATTAATTTTCATGCTTCACAAATCTCGCTCGTATCGGGCACTGCTATAAATAAAAGGAGCATATGAATCGCAAAATAAAACATCTTGAGTTAAATTGATCAAAGGCACTGGTTGTGAGGTTTACGTAATCGGGAGATCTGAAAACTTTTGCAATGCACTAGAAGGTTTACATTGGATCCTTTGCATGCATATACTTATGCATGAGACAATTACTTCGACGTTGACATTCACGAAGTGAATGGGTGGAGCTTTGAGTTTTCCTTTTTGAAATAACCCACATGTCCTATGTTTCTTAACAATCCTACAAGTCCACATGAGCTTTCTATCCCTTTCTTAATCTTTATTTTGTGTCGGTTCCCCCAATTTCATGTGCTTATTAACGTGTCTCGTATGGTTTAATCTGTTCGTCTCGCAGGTATATATCCAAATCGAGGTCCACTCCCATGGTTCAAAATTTCTAACCCCATCCCGCCATCACTTGATTCCATCCCCCATCCCCCAATTCACATGACTCCATGTAAAACCTACGAGCCTCAGTCTGACCCATGACTTCTTCATAATGACTACCTTCCTTCAATAATTCAGTCCTGATGCACTGTCTCGGCGCCGGCTACCACGTTACCTCCGTATATTCTGCTTTGCCCGCTGATACACCCCATCAGCTTATGTTAGTCTTGCTCGCAATTCCATTATTGGATGTAGCTTGTAGTTATATTACAGGTTGCTGTGAGCAATTCTGTAAAACCTCTGACAGCATCAAGCATAAAGCAAGTGCAGGCGAACCCGAAAAGGAGTGATTGGAACAATTTCAACTTCAAATATTTTTATAAAACTGAGGAACTTTGGAATTGTCTCCGAAAAATATAGAGCCATAGAACCATAGAAAATTACAGCACAGAAACAGGCCATTCGGCCCTTCCTGGCTGTGATGAACCATTTTTCTCCCTAGTCGCACTGACCTGCACCTGGACCATATCCCTCCATACCCCTCCCATGCATGCACCTGTCCAAGTTTTTCTCAAATGTTAAAAGTGAGCCCGAATTTACCACTTCATCTGGAAGCTCATTCTACCCTCCCACCACTCTCTCTGTGAAGACGCTCGCCCTAATATTCCCTTTGAACTCCACCCCCTTCACCCTTAACCCATGTCCCCTGTTTTTTCCCTCCCCTAGCCTCAGTGGAAAAAAAAGCCTGCTTGCATTCACTGTATCTATACCCATCATAATTTTATATACCTCTAACAAATCTCCCCTGATTCGTCTACGCTCCAGGGAATAATGTCCTAACCTATTCAACCTTTTTTTCTGTAACTCAGTTTCTCAAGCCCCGACAAAATCCTGGTAAACCTTCTCTGCACTTTTTCAACCTTATTAATATCCTTCCTGTAATTCAGTGACCAAAACTGCTCACAATACACCAAATTCGGCCTCACCAATGTCTTACACAAACTCACCATAACATTCCAACTCTTCTACTCAATACTTTAATTTATAAAGGCCAATGTACCAAAAGCTCTCTTTACGACCCTATCTACCTGTGAGGCCACTTTTAGGGAATTATGTTTCTGTATTCCCAGGTCTCTCTGATCTACTGCACTCCTCGGTGTCCTACCATTTATCTTGTATGTTCTACCTCGGTTTGTCCTTTCAAAGTGCAATACCTCACACTTGTCTGCATTAAACTCCATCTACAATTTTTCAGCCCATTTTTCCAGCTGGTCCAAATCCCTCAGCAAGCTTTCAAACCCTTCCTCACTGTCCACTGCACCTCCAATCTTTGTATCATCAGCAAATTTGCTGATCCAATTTAACACATTATCATCCAGATCATTGATATAGATGACAAATAACAATGGACTCAGCACTGATCCCTGTGGCGCACCACTAGTCACAGGACTCCACTCAGAGAAGCAATCCTCCACTACCACTCTCTGGCTTCTCCCATTGAGCCAATGTCTCATCCAATTTGCTACCTCTCCTTGTATACCTAACGACTGAATCCTCCTAACTAAACTACATGCGGGACCTTGTCGAAGGTCTTACTGAAGTCCATGTAGATTACATCCACTGCCTTCCCTTCATTCACTTTCCAAGTATCCTCCTCGAAAAACTCTAATAGATTGGTTACACATGACTTACCACGCACAACGCCATGTTGACTCTCCCTAATAAGACGCTGTCTATCCAAACACTTGTAGATCCTATCTCTTATTACTCCTTCCAATAATTTACCTACTTCTGACGTCAAACTTACCGGCCTGTAATTTCCCGGATTATGTTTAGAGCCTTTTTTTTTAACAACGGAACAACATGAACTATCCTCCAATCCTCCAGCACCTCACCAGTAGATACCGACATTTTAAATATATCTGCCAGGGCTCCTGCAATATCAACACTAGTCTCCTTCATGGTCCGAAGGAATACCCTGTCGGGTCCTGGGGATTTATCTACACTGATTTGCCTCAAGACAGCAAGCACCTCCTCCTCTTCAATCTGTATAGTTTTCATGACCTCACTACTTGTTTGCCTTATTTCCACAGACTCCATGCCAGTTTCCTTAGTAAATACAGATGCAAACAACCCATTGAAGATCTCCCCCATTTCTTTTGGTTCCATACATAGCCGATCACTCTGATCTTCAAGAGGACAAATTTTATCCCTTCTCTTATCAGAGATTATCATTCACCTTGACTGCCAAAGCAACCTCATATCTTCTTTTAGCCCTCCTGATTTCTTTGTTACGTATTTTTGCACTTTGTATATTCCTCAAGCACCTTGTTTGCTCCCTGTTGTCAATACGTGTTATACATCTATCTCTTCCTCCTTATCAGAGTTCCAATATCCCTGGAGATCTAAGGTTCCTTATTCTTATTCACTTTGCCTTTAATCCTGACAGGAACATACAAACTCTGCACTCTCAAAATTTCTCCTTTGAAGGCGTTCCACTTATCAATCACATCCTTGCCAGAGAACAACCTGTCCCAATCCACACTTTTTAGATCCTTTCTCATTTCTTCAAATTTGGCCTTTTTACAGTTTAAAACCTCAACCCGAAGAGCAGATCTAACTTTATCCATGATCAAGCTGAAACTAATGGCGTTATGATCGCTGGAGCCAAGGAGTTCCCCTACACACACTCCCATTACCTGTCCTAACTCGTTTCCTAATAGGAGATCTAAGATTGCGTCCTCTCTAATTTGGTACCTCCATATATTGATTTGGAAAACTTTCATGGACACATTTACAAATTCTAACCCGTCTAGACCTTTAACAGTATGGGAGTCCCAATCAATATGTGGAATTTTTTTTTACAACCTACTATCACCACTTTATGTTTCCTGCAGTTGTCTGCTATGTCTCTACAGATTTGCTCCTCAAATTCTAACTGACTATTGGGTGGTCTATAATACAACCCCATTAATGTGGTCATACCTTTATCACCAAGGTAAATTGGTATATTACTTTATATACCAATAACACCAAGAAGAGTGATGTATTCGGAGAACAAATGTTTAGATGATTCACTGATTATGTTAAAGGGCCAATTTTGGGCAGAATGACAGAATGGGAACATCAGCAGAGTTATCCAGATGGAATTAGATGAGGATGTAGCAGAGGTGGATGCAGGTTGGGAACTATATCGGGACCATGGCATTAAGGAATTTGTGGCTAAATTTGCCGATGATACAAAGATAGGTAGAGGAACGGATAGTGTTGAGGAAAGGTAGAGCCTGCACAGAGACTTGGATATTTTAGGGGAATGGGTAAACAAATGGCAAATGAAATGCAATTTTGTAAAGTATATAGTCCTTCACTTTGCTGGTAGAAATAAACGGGCAGACTAATATTTAGACGGGGAGAGAATTCAAAATGCAACGTGAAAAGGGAGTCCTAGTGCAAGACCATACTTGGGGTATTGTGGCAGTTTTGGCCTTATTTTGGAAAAGATATACTGACGTTGGAGAGGGTTCAGAGAAGATTCACTAGAATGATTCGAGGAATGGAAGGGTTACCTTATGAGGACTGTTTGGCAGCTCTTGGGCTGTATTTCCTGGAGTTCAAGAGAATGGGGGTGGGGATCTCATAGAAACATTCCAAATGTTAAAAGGCCTGAATAGATTAGATGTGGCAAAGTTATTTCCCATGGTAGGTGATTCTAGGACGAGGGGGCACGACCTCAGGACTGAAGGAGGTCATTTTAGAACTGAGATGCGCACAGATTACTTTAGTCAGAGGGTGGTAAATCTATGAAATTTGTTGCCACGAGCGGCTGTAGAGGCCAAGTCATTGGGTGTATTTAAGGCAGAGATAGATAGGTTCTTGATTATCCAGGTGGCATCAAAGGGTATGGGAAGAAGGCAGAGGAGTGGGGATGACTAGAAGAATTGGATCAGCACATGATTGAACGGCGGAGCAGACTCGATGAGCCGAATGGCCTACTTCTTCTCCTAAATCTTATGCTCTTATGGTCTTATAGATAAATCTTTGAGGCAATATTAACATCCCCCGGCCCTCGCATTAAAGTGGAGAATATCACACTTACATTTTGTTTATTTGAGATAAAACCGTTTAACCGAAAGGCCGAAAGGCTAATTTTTTTCTTTCTCACCTGATGCTGGGTCTTTCCACCATCCTCTTTTTCTGCTTCCGATTTCCAGCGTTTCTGCTTTTTTTTTTTGCTTTACCAGATGGATCTCAAGACCCCAACAACAGCTCTGTTTTCACTCCAGCTGTTCCCAATTGCCTCTTTCTGAGCTAAAGCTAAGAAAACCCTGGCATCAGCGATTGAATTTATCTTATTTCTGATAACATATAGTAAAGATGAAATGCTGTTTTCTCCTCTCTCCACAGAAACAAAGACCTGCTGAGTATTTGCAGCTATGTTTTGTTTTCCCTTCATATTTTCCTTAATTTCTTTTAGCTCAATATGTTAGTACTTATCAGAATAAAAGGTAAATATCACGTGAGTAAGTATAAATGACAGTATTGTGTGGATCAATAGTTTGTACCTTGGACTGAGTTCCATGGATGCGGTGGAAACGCTTTATCTGATATTCCCACCATGTTGGCTTCATACTCAATTACTCTGAGTACGAATTTTGATCATTCACCACTGAGTACGAAATATGTGGAATAGAGGAACGGGTCATTGATCATGTTAACGCGCCTGTCCTCTGTGCATGCGGTATTCACGAGTCAAAAGCGAAATTTAGTCACTTCTGCGAAGACAAATATGTTTGTTAAAGCAGCTGTGAATAATGTTAATGTTATTTCACGCCCCGAATTCGCGGGAGGATTCGTGTGGGGGTATTAATGAGAATCTCAGCCGTGCTACTTGCTCATAGCGTCCCTGGATTTGCAGCCATCACTACGAAACTTCTAAAATGGGAAGGGCTCCAATTCTATACGTGAAGGAGATTTGCTACCCAATTCTAGCGACGTTTGGCATCCCGGGTAAGATTAGCTGCTGTCTCAATGTTGTTCAAGCTCTTAATTATTAGCTTAAAATTAGTCTCTCTCTCTCTCTCTCTCTCTCTCTCTCTCTCTCTCTCTCTCTCTCTCTCTCTCTCTCTCTCTCTCTCTCTCTCTCTCTCTCTCTCTCTCTCTCTCTCTCTCTCTCTCTCTCTCTCTCTCTCTCTCTCTCTCTCTCTCTCCCTCTCTCTCTCTCTCTCTCTCTCTCTCTCCCTCTCCCTCTCCCTCTCCCTACCTCACTTTTCAGTCTTCTCAGAGGTAGGACATCGGAGTAATTACATTGAAGAGCACAGAAAAAAGAGGCAGTTGCGATATCGGGGCTGTAAAACTGGGGGTGTTGATTAAGAGAGCAAAAAGGAGAGGGACTGTAACATGTTTTGTAATCTGGGTGGATGGAGGGAGCAAAGGGACTGTAAAATCAGGGAGAACTAATGTTACACGGCACGCAAACTTGCCCCTGCTATATGGTGACAACCAAGAGAGCATTGAAAGAAGGCTAAAAGAGATGAAGACATTTTATTCGAAGCTAATAGAGCCTACTCTATCCGTTGCCTGTTTATCTCCTAGCAAATGTGAAGAATGATTAAGACGTTTTATATACACGCCCGCTAGGGAGCTCAGTGGTGTTAACACAACTTCAACGCCATTTCTAAGCTGGCATCTCTACCTGTCTTTCATTTGGGCTTTTTTGGTTTCCGCCCTGTCAAGCATAACATCGGTACATCCAACACGTTTTTTCTGCTATTTAAATTGAATCAAACTTCGGTTCTGATTCTAAAAGATTCAAAGATAGATCATTAACATGAAATGAGAAATCTTGATTCTATCTCCACAGTTTCAGTCTGACCAGATGAGCATTTCCAGCATGAGCAGCTTTAATATCAGTGTTTCCTTCCTGTGTAGATTTTTATTTTCAAACCTTAACTTGCAGACTTTCTTTCGTCAGGTGCAATGCGAATATGGGAAATTTCAGTGGCAAGAAACAGACCACTGATGAAGCAGGCAATTTACTGTTTCGTCAAAAAGACTTTTTGATTTGGAGCAAGAAGGCTGCGAATTAACGGTTGATTTCGAGAGCAAAGGCAGTTTTTACTAAACGGGGTAAAAGAGAGGCAAGACTGCGCATGTGCGTAACGTCAGCCGGTAGAGCACGGACGGTTTAAGAAGAAGACCGCCGTATCCAGCGGACAGCGGCGTCAGAGTGCAGCGGAGTGAGAGGCGGCAGAGTGATAGGGCTTTGACTCAACAGGCTTAGGCGGTAACGGGACGAGGCGAGGTAGGTTTACCTATGTTATTTGCGCAAAAGGAGTAAGTATGTGTGTGCGGCCAGTTTTCTGTGCTCGGTATCAGATATGGGAGGTCCTGGAGTCTCCCAACCTCCCGGATAGCCACATCTACAGACGGTGTGTCAAACTGCAGCTCCTCAGGGACCGAGTTACGGAAATGGAGATGCAGCTCGATGACCTTCGCTTGGTCAGGGAGAGCGAGGAGCTGCTAGAGATGAGTTTTAGACAGGTGGTCACACCGGGGCAACGGGAGGCAGACATGTGTGTTACAGTCAGGAAAGGGAGTAGGAAGACTCAGGTACTAGAGAATACCCTGTGGCTGTACCCCTTGACAATAAGTATTCCTGTTTGACTACTGTTGGGGGGTCGGACTACCTGGGGGAATCAACAGCGGCCGTGCAACTGGCACAGAGTCTGGCCCTGTGGCTCAGAAGGGTAGGGAAAGGAATAAGAAGGCAGTAGTGATAGAGGACTCTATAATTAAGGGGTCAGACAGGCGATTCTGTGAACGCAGGAAATAAACTCTGATGTTAGTTTGCCTTCCAGGTGCCACAGTCCGGGATGTTTCAGATCGTGTCTAAGATATCCTTCAGTGGAGGGAGAACAACTAGCAGTCGTGGTAAATATTGATACCAATAACATAGGTAGGAAAAGGGAAGAGGTCCTGAAAGACTACAGGGAGTTAGGAAGGAAGTTGAGAAGCAGGACCCCAAAGGTAGTATTCTCTGGATTGCTGCCTGTGCCATGCGATTGTGAGAATAGGAATAGAATGAGGTGGAGGATAAATGCGTGGCTGAGTGATTGGAACAAGGAGTAGGGATTCAGATTTCTGGATCATTGGGACTTCTTTTGGGGCAGGTTTGACCTGTACAAAGAGGACGAGTTGGACTTGAATCCCAGCGGGAACAATATCCTGGCGGGGAGGTTTGCTAAGGCTGCTAGGGAGAGTTTAAACTATAATTGCTGGAGGGTGGGAACCGAACTGAAGACACTGGGGAAAAGGTTGGCTCACAAATAGAGAAAGCATGTAGACTGTGCGAGAGGGAGGCTAGGCAGGTGATAGAGGAGGGACGCGCTCAGCCCGAAGATAGATAGATAGATAGATAGATACTTTATTCATCCCCATGGGGAAATTCAACTTTTTTTCCAATGTCCCATACACTTGTTGTAGCAAAACTAATTACATACAATACTTAACTCAGTAAAAAATATGATATGCATCTAAATCACTATCTCAAAAAGCATTAATAATAGCTTTTAAAAAGTTCTTAAGTCCTGGCGGTAGAATTGTAAAGCCTAATGGCATTGGGGAGTATTGACCTCTTCGTCCTGTCTGAGGAGCATTGCATCGATAGTAACCTGTCGCTGAAACTGCTTCTCTGTCTCTGGATGGTGCTATGTAGAGGATGTTCAGAGTTATCCATAATTGACCGTAGCCTACTCAGCGCCCTTCGCTCAGCTACCGATGTTAAACCCTCCAGTACTTTGCCCACGACAGAGCCCGCCTTCCTTACCAGCTTATTAAGACGTAAGGCGTCCCTCTTCTTAATGCTTCCTCCCCAACACGCCACCACAAAGAAGAGGGCGCTCTCCACAACTGACCTATAGAACATCTTCAGCATCTCACTACAGACATTGAATGACGCCAACCTTCTTAGGAAGTACAGTCGACTCTGTGCCTTCCTGCACAAGGCATCTGTGTTGGCAGTCCAGTCTAGCTTCTCGTCTAACTGTACTCCCAGGTACTTGTAGGTCTTAACCTGCTCCACACATTCTCCATTAATGATCACTGGCTCCATATGAGGCCTAGATCTCCTAAAGATTTGAGATGTGTCCATTTTAACGCAAGGAGTGTTGTGAACAAAGCGTAAGAGCTTAGAGTGAGAATCAGTACTTGGCATTACAGAGGCTGGGATGGCTCAGGGACAGGAATTCAGGTTCCGGGTTTTAGATGTTTCAGAAAGGACAGGGAGGGAGCCAAAAGAGGTGAGGCTTGGCACTGTTAATCATAGATAGTCTCACAGCTGCAGAATGGGTGGATGCCATGGAGGGATTGTCTATGGAGTCTCTATGGGTGGAGATTAGAAACAGGACGGGGTCAATAACTTTGAAATGAGCAGTCAACGTTTCGGGCCGAGACCCTTCGTCAGGACACAGACCCTGAGTCCTGACGAAGGATCTCGGCCCGAAATATTGATTGCTCATTTCAACCGATGCTGCCCGACCTGCTGAGTTCATCCAGCTTGTTTGTACAAGTTGATTTGACCACAGCATCTGCAGTGTACCTTGTGTCAATAACTTTTCTGGGTGTTTTATATGCCTCAGAATAGTAACAGGGATATCGAGGAGCACATAGGGAAACAGATCCTGCAAAGGTGTAACAATAACAGAGTTGTCCTGATGGAAGATTTTATTTTCCTAAATATCGATTGGCATCTCCCTAGAGCAAGGGGTTTAGATGGGGTGATTTTTTTAGGTACGTTCAGAAAATTTTCTTGACACAATATGTAGATAAGCCTACAAGAGCGGAGGCTGTACTTGATTTGGTTTTGGGAATTGAACCTGGTCTGGTGTCAGATCTCTCAGTGGGAGAGTATTTTGGAGATAAGTACGTCCCAGTGAGACAGGGAAACGATGGTAGGGCACAGGAACCGTGGTGTACAAAGGCTGTAATAAATCTAGTCTAGAAGAAAAGAAAAGCTTACAAAAGGTTCAGAGAGCTAGGTAATGTTCAAGATCTCGATTATAATGCTAATAGGAAGGTGGTTAAGAAGGGAATTAGGACAGCCAGAAGTCCTTGGCGGGCAGGATTAAGGAAAACCCCAAAGCATTCCACAAGTATATGAAGAGGAAGAGGATTAGCCGTGAAAGAATAGGACGTATCAAGTGTGACAGAGGGGAAGTGTGCATGTAACCGGAGGAAAGAGCAGAGGTACTTGATGAATACTTTACTTCAGTATTCACTATGGAAACGGATCTTGGTGATTGTAGGAATGACTTGCAGCAGATTGAAAAGCTTGAGCATGTAGATATTAAGAAAGAGGATGTGCTCGACCTTTTGGAAAGCTTCAAGTTGGATAAGACGCTGGCACCGAATGAGATGTACCCCAGGCTACAGGGACGAGAAAGCTTCCCGAGGATTGGAGGGTTGCGGTTGTTGTTCCTTTATCCAAGAAATGGAGTAGAGATAGCCCAGGAAATTATAGACCAATGAGTCTTACCTCAGTGTTTGATAAGTTGATGGAGAAGATCCTGAGAGGCAGGACTTATGAATATTTAGAGAGGTATAAGATGAATAGGAATAGTCAGCATGGCTTTGTCAAGGGCAGGTCGTGCCTTTCGAGCCTGATTGAATTTCTGCGGATGTGACTAAACATGCTGATGAAGTGAGAGCAGTGGATGTAGTGGATATGGATTTCAGCAAGTCATTTGATAAGGTACCCCATGCAATGCCTATTGAGAAAGTAAGGTGCCATGGTATCCAAGGGGACATTGCATTGTGGATCCTGAACTGGCTTCCACACAGAAAGCAAAGAGTGGTTGTAGACGGTTATATACTGCTTGGAGGTCTGTCACCAGCGGGATGGCTTGGGGATCTGTTCTGGGACCTTTACTCTTTAATAAATGACACGGATGAGGAAGTATATGGATGGGTTAGTAAGTTTGTTAATGACACAAAGGTTGAGGTGTTATGGATAGTGTGGACGTCTGTCAGAGGTTACAGCCGGACATTGATAGGATGCAAAACTGTTCTGAGAAGTTCCAGATGGCGTTCAACCCAGATAAGTGTGATGTGGTTCATTTTGGTAGGTCAAATATGATGGCAAAATATAGTATTATTGGTAAGACTCTTGGCAGTGTGGAGGATCAGAGGGATGTTGGGTATGGAGTCCGTAGGACGTTCAGCACAGCTGTGCAGGTTGATTCTGTAGTTAAGAAGGCGTACGGTATATTGGCCTTCATCAATCGTGGAATTGAATTTTGGAGCTGAGTGGTAATGTTGCAGCTATATAGGACCCTGGTCAGAGCTCACTTGGAGTACTGTGCTCAGTTCTGTTCGCCTCACTACAGGAATGGTGTAGAAGCCATAGAAAGAGTGCAGAGGAGATTTACAAGGATGTTGCCTGTCAGTTGTAGGTTTTTTGCTCAGAGAGTGGTGAGTGCCTGAAATGGGCTGCTGGTAACAACGGATACGATAGGGTCTCCTTACAGACTTTTGAAAAGGTACATGGAGCTTAGAGAAATAGAGGGCTATCGGTAAGCCTAGTAATTTCTAAGGAGGGATATGTTCGGAACAACTTTGTGGTGGCGAAGGGCCCGTATTGTGCTGTAGGTTTTCTATGTTTCTAAACTGCTGAAAACACCCAACCGGTCAGGCACCGTCTACAGACAGTGAAACGCCTCCAATATTTCAATCCTGTTCAACAAATGTTCATGTGATTTTGGAATATTCTATTATTCAGAAAGCCTCCTGGTTAACGTGGCAGGATCCGGGGAGTGAGCGTGCCGTCGTGGGGTGGGAATATTAATAGAAATATGGTGAAATCGGTGTTAGATCACCTTGGGGAATTTAGTGGTGGGCGCGGAATAAGAGTATCAAAGTATCTATTTCTGGTTGCATGGCTCTATTCCTAGTAATGAACTCTTCAGACTTCAGTCCATTATGTTACTTCCCTCATCGGTCATGCCTTGCACTATTGTATGCAACCTGTTAACGAGTGCTAGTGACCTCTTACACAAACTAATTCCTTTGATTGCTGCAGTGATTGATCTCCAATGAGGCTGTCATTCTAAACTTTCCCTCCTTCTTCATTCACACTTATTGGCTGTTAAAATTGTATTTATTTGCTGTCTGTGCTTCTCCCAGCTAACGTCGTGACGGGCTGCTATCCTGTATCGGGGAAAGTGCGGACTCTCCAAAGGCATCACACGTTACATGATGGCGATGGCGATCTCCGACCTACTGGTGTTAATTATCCATGTGTTGCTCCGAGAAATCTATATTTATCATTGCCCTAACTCCTTCCTCTCTCTCAGCGCAGTTTGTCCTTCGTATATTCACTTGCGGCTCCTCACCCTGGACTATTCTGTCTGGTTAACTGTGTCCTTCACCTTTGACCGTTTTGTCAGCATTTGCTGTCCGAAGCTGAGACTCAGATATTGCACGGATAAGACGGCCACCGTGGTGATTGTGTCCTTGTGCGCGTTGAGCTGTTTAAAGTATATCCCTTCACACTTCATGTACGAGCCTCGTTACACCACGGATAAAGTGAACTGGGGTTGTAGGCCCAAACCTACTTATTTTAACTCGATCTGGTCAGTAGTCTTCACCTGGATGTGTAGCATCTCTCTATCCTTGCTTCCTTTCGGTATAATAGTGGGTCCTGACGGGCTGACGGTTCGGAATATTGTAGTGGCCGGAAGGGTCCGCCGGCGTTTAAAAGGGCAGGATGGCAAGGACAGCGAGTCAGAGAGCCGCCGAAAGTCCATCGTCTTACTGTTCACAGTGTCCGGCACTTCCATACTCCTTTGGACGACAGCAACTGTGACTTTCATCTGTACTCGAGTGACACTCAATTTTGTTGGCCAGGATCTCACAAGCCCTTCTGCTGTCGCTAATGAAGTGGGGATTTTGCTCATACGGGGTCAGCGCAGGAGCTAACACCTGCATTTATGCAATGACCCAAAGCAAGTTCAGAGAGGAATTGAAGAATGGAATAAAAAGTCTATCTCGGTTTATCATTAAATCTATAAATCTCGTGCCTCAGTCGGCCTAGATCTCTATACTGAAAATAAAGACATTTCCTCTATTCTCCACACGAAGCCGTACCCTTCTTTGTCCTTCCTTTCCGGCCCTCCACGGACTTCAATCTTCGTAGATTTTACCCCGGAATTCCATTCACCCGCTGATTGTGATCTTGCTGTCACATATGATACGAACTTTGCGAGTTAGTCCAGTTTCTAATGCAGTGTACTCTTGTTTCCCTTATATTCGATTGCTCCGTCAGTATGGAGAATAGTCCATTGTGCCTTGTTCTCCCCAATTCACTTTATTGGTCTAACAGAATGCACATCGATACCTCTCTCTCTGTCCCACGTTTCTATGCTGCACATTACCTACGGCACTATCCTAAAATAAGCACTATTGGCATCGAGTAATCTTTGCAATTAAGTTCTAAACTATAAAAATCAAACTTTATAGTTTACAACACTGAATCTGAACCGCCTACCAACTTTGTTAGAAATACATTTCTTATTTAATTAATTGTCTCGTAGTCAACAACATAAGAGTAATAGAATCGGAGAACAGGAGAGGGCTACCTGGTCATTCGAGCATTTTCCCGCCATTTAATATGATCATTGCAGAACTGCACTCTCCTTCCGCGCCAGTAAAATATCATTTTCAATTCTCGTCCCTTTCAAAACAATTCTCCAGTCCTCCCATTAATACATTGAATCATAATTACGATTAAATATTTTGATATTTATTTTGTTGAATGCCAAAATAATACATTTAACTCCGTCTCGTTCTTTCATGAATGTGCTGTTTAAAGTGTCTCCAGTTGCAGTTTTTCAGAGAATTTGTAATGTAGGAAGTCCATGTCCTCGACGGCAGATTGAACTGGTGGCACAAACCAAACCTCCCTTTCCGCCTCCGCAGCTCCGCTATACAGACAGAAAGACAGACCTACTTTATTGATCCCGAGGGAAATTGGGTTTCGTTACAGTCTCACCAATCAAGAATAGTGTAGAATATAGCAATATAAAACCATAATTAATTAAATAATGATAGTAAATTATGCCAAGTGGAAATAAGTCGAGTACCAGCCTATTGGCTCAGGGTGTCTGACAATCCGAGGGAGTAGTTGTAAAGTTTTGATGGTCACAGGCAGGAATGACTTCCTATGACGCTCAGTGTTGCACCTTGGTGGAATGAGTCTCTGGCTGAATGTTCTCCTGTGCCAAGCCAGTACATTATGGAGTGGATGGGAGTCATTGTCCAAGATGTCATGCAACTTGGACAGCATCCTCTTTCTGGCACCACCGTCAGAGATTCCAGTTCCACCCCCACAACATCACTGGCCTTACGAATGAGTTTGTTGATTCTGTTGATGTCTGCTACCTCAGCCTGCTGCCCCAGCACACAACAGCAAACATGTTAACACTTGCCACCACAGACACGTAGAACATCCTCAGCATCGTCCAGCAGATGTTAAAGGACCTCAGTCTCCTTAGGAAATAGAGACGGCTCTGACCATTCTTGTAGACAGCCTCAGTGTTCTTTGACCAGTCCAATTTATTCGTAATTCGTATCCCCAGGTGTTTGTAATCCTCCACCATGTCCACACTGACCCCTCGATGGAAACAGGGGTCACCGGTCCCTTAGCCCTCCTCAGGTCCACCACCAGCTCCTTAGCCTTTTTCACATTAAGCTGCAGATGATTCTGCTCACACAATGTGACAAAGTTTCCCACCGTAGCCCTGTACTCAGCCTTATCTCCCTTGCTGATGCATCCAACTATGACAGAGTCATCAGAAAATTTCTGAAGATGGGAAGACTCCGTGCAGTAGTTGAAGTCCGAGGTGTAGATGGTGAAGAGAAAGGGAGACAGGACAGTACCCTGTGGAGCCCCAGTTCTGCTGACCACTCTGTCAGACACACAGTGTTGCAAGTGCACGTACTGTGGTCTGCCAGTCAGGTAATCAATAATCCATGACACCAGCGAAGCATCCACCTGCATCACTGTCAGGTTCTCACGCAGCAGAGCAGCAATGGGTCAAAGAAGGCTGTGGTAATGACATCACATTTGTAGTCTTTGATTTGACCTTTAAAGGTCACACGACCTGGAAATTTGTCCAAAAATTTGAGAAAGCCCATGGAATCAGAGATTTGGAGTATTTTGGATCCAAAAATTGGTTGGTTGACACGAGGGAGAAGATGGTGTTGGAGGGTTATTTTCGTGATTGGATATCTGAAAGCGAGGGATAGAGCTTACACGTTACTTCCATAACAATCTGAATGTTAACGTGGGGAACTTGTTTATTAAATTCGCAAATTACACTAACTGTCGGTGGTCGTAAAGTTAGTGATAGCGGTGAGATTGTTTTTGTGTATAAAGCAATATTGATCAGTTGGTAAGTTGAACGGGAACCAAACAACGAAACAAGAGGAACTGTGCTGAAATATGTGAAATCATCTGTATTGGGGTGGGCGACTAACGATGCCACGACACATACTGATTGCTCCGTTTGCTAGGTACAGATACTGTATACATCTACTACTTAATACGATCATAAGATATTAGAACCATCCGCCTTATCGAGTCTTCTCCGCCACTCAATCATGGCTGATACTTTTTTTTAATCCCCTCCTCAACCCCAGTTCCAGGCCTCTGCCCGTAGCCATTGATGTCATGTCCAATCAAGAACATATAAATCTCTGCTTTAAATATATACTACGACCTGGCCTCCACAGCTGCATGAGGGGCAACATATCAACAAATTCACCAGCCTATGGCTAACGAAATTTCTCCAAACCTCTGTTTGAAAGGGGCGTACCCCCTTTCCTGAGGCTGTGCCCTCTTGTCCTAAACTCTGCCACTATGAGATTCTTCTTTGTTTAGGATCCTTTGCAAATCCTTTGTACATCATACTCTCTTTAGGCCTTTCAACATTAGAAAGTTTCAATGAGACCCCTCACCCCCCATCCATCTGAATTCCAGCGAGTACAGACCCCAGAACCATCAAAATATCTTCGTATGATAGTATGATATCCCATTCGTTCATGGAATCATCCCTGTGAACCTCCTCTGGGCCCTTTCCAATGCCAGCACATCTTTACTAAGATGAAGGACCCAAAATAGTTCACAATACTCAAGGGGAGGCCTCACCAGTGACTCATAAACCCTCAGCATCACATCCCTGTTCTTCTATTCTAGATCTTTGAAATGAATTCTAACATGGCACTTACCTTCCTCACCACCGACTGAATCAGTAAGTTAGCCATCAGGATGTTCTGCACCAGGATTCCCAAATCCCTCTTAATCTCAGATTCCTGGATTTTCTCCCTGTTTATAGAATAGTCCGCACATTTATTTCTACTACCAAAGTGCATGACCATGTATTTTCCAACATTGTATTTCATTTGCCACTTTATTGCTCCTTCTCCTAATCTGTCTAAGTCCTTCTGCAGCCTACCTGTTTCCACAACACTACCTGCCCCTCCACCAATCGTCGTATCATCTACAAACTTGGCAACAGAACTATCTATTCCATCATCTAAATTATTTAATGCAACATAGATAGGAGTGGTCCCAACACCGAACCATGTGGAACTCCACTAATCACTGGCAGCCAATCAGAAAGGCTGCCTACTTACTGCCTACTACCAATCAGCCAATGCTCTAAGTATGTTAGTAACTTTCCTGCTAATCCAATGGCTCTTACCTTGGTAAGCAGCCTCGCGTTGGCACCTGGTCAACATTGAAAGCCCAAATATACAACATCTACTACATTCCCTTTATCTGTCCTACTTGTAATCTCCTCAAAAATTCCAACAGGTTCTTCAGTCAGTACATTTCTTGAAGGAAACGATGCTGACTTTGTACTATATTTTCCAGTGTCGTCAAGTACACCATCACCTCATCCTTAACAATTGACTCTAACATCTTCTCAACCACGAGGTAAGGCTAACTGGTTTACAATTTCCTTTCTGCTGCCTTTCTCCTTTCTTAAAATCTGGAGTAACATTTGAAATGTTCTAACCCTCTGGTACCATGCTAGAGTCCAACGATTTTTGATAATCATATCTAATGCCACCACAAGCTCTAATGCTACATCTCTCAGAACCATAGGGTACAGTTCCACTGGTCCGGGTGACGTATGTACCATGAAGTTTTTCAGCTTTTTGAGCAGCTTCTCTTTTGTAAGAGTGATTGCACCCCATTTCTCTTCCTTCACACACTACGACATCATGGATTCTGCTAGTGTCTTCCTCAAAGAGGAATGACGCAAAATACACATTTAGCTCAACAGACATCTCCTCGTCACTCATATTATTTATCCTGCCTCATTTTCCAAAGGTCCTATAGCCACTCTCAATTATCTTTTCTTTTTACACATTTTCAAAAATATGTTATCCACTTTGGTATTATTTGCTGGTTTGATTTCATATTTCCATCTTTCCCTTCTAATGAAGATTCTGAGAGGCAGGATTTATGAACATTCGGGGAGGCATAATATGATTTAGAATAGTCAGCATGGCTTTGTTAAGGGCAGGTTGTGCCTTACGAGCCTGTTTGAATTTCATGGAAGATGTGACTAACACATTGATGAAAGTAGAGCCGTAGATGTAGTGTATATGGATTTTGGCAAGACATTTGATAACCTACCCCATGCAAGGCTTATTGAGAAAGTAAGGAGGCATGTGATCCAAGGGGACATTGCTTTGTGGATCCAGAAATGTCTTGCATGGGAAAAGAGTGGTTGTAGAAGGGTCATATTCTGCATGGAGGCCGATGACCAGTGGTGTGCCACAGGGATCAGTTCCGGGACCCTTACTCTTCGTGACTTTTATAGATGACCTGGGTAAGGATGTGAAGGAAGGGATAGTAAGTATGCTGATGACACAAAGGTTGGGGGTGTTGTGGACAGTGAAGGGGCTGTCAGAGGTTACAAGCGGGACAACGATACGATGCATAACTGGGCTGAGAAGTGACAGATAGAGTTCAACCCAAATGGGTGTTAAGTTGTTCATTTTGGTAAGTCAAACATGAGGGCAGAATATAGCATTAATGCCAAGACTCCTGACAGTGTGGAGAATCAGAGGGATCTTGTGCTCCGAGTCCCTAGGACACTCAAAACTGCTAAGCAGGTTGAATCTGTGGTTCAGAAGGCATACGGAGCATTGGCCTTCCATTTCCCATTGAAACCTACCATCAACTGTTAGGAGTACTGTATATAACTGCCATCAACGTCCTTTTATCCTTGCAGCTTCTTAACTCAATTCAGAAGGATTCAGCATATTCTGCTCCTATATCACATCTTTCTTCAGATTTGATACCATTCTTTACCAGTAGAGCCACACCACCCCCTCTTCGTACTATCCTATCCCTCCGATATAAACCTGTAACTTTGGACATTCAGCTAGTAACTGCAAACATCCTTCAGCCACGATTCAGTGATGGGCCACAGCATCATACCTGGCAATCTGTAATACTGCAACAAGATCATCTACCTTATTTCTTATACTACACGCTTTGAAATACAACGCCTTGAGTACCTTATTTGCTATCCTTACTGATTCTGCATTCCTAATGATTTGGTATTCGGTCTGTGGCTGCAACTAAGTCTCATCACTTGCCTGCCCTCCATGCCAATCTGACTCACGATATCTTTACTTGCCTTTATCATCCGTCCAATCCTGAGTCCCATCCCTCCAGTTCCCACCCCCTGCCAAGCTAGTTTAAACCCTCCACAACAACTCTAACAAACCTGCCTGCGAGGATATTGCACCCCTCGGATTCAGTGTAACCTGTCAGTTTTGCGCAGGTCGTAGCTCCCCCAGAAGAGATCCCAATTATCCAAGAACTTGAAGCACTGGGCCTCGGAACCAGCTTCTCAGCCACGTATTTAACTTCCAAATCAACCTGTTTCTACTCTCACTGGCGCGTGACACAGGTAATATCCGGAAATTACCACACGAAATTAATGCACACATCTAATCAGTCAATCATGAGCAGCAACTTAATGTAAAAAAGTGTAAATATGGTCATTAGCTTCGAGTGTTTTCAGTGACTTTGACTGTGGAGTTATTGTCAGTGGCAGATGGCGTAGTTTCTCTCAGAAACTGCTTATCTCCTGGGACTCTTACTCTCAATGGTCTCTTGAGTGTACCGACTTGTATGAAAAACAAAAAGAAAATCCAGTGAGCCGGTAGATCTGCCGACCAAGTCTTAGTTATGAGGGAGGTCAGAGAAAACTTGTCATACTACTGTACCTAACGTAGGTGCCTACTGCACCTAATAAAGTGCTCATTAATACATAATAACAGATAACCGCCAGGATATTCTGATGTTTGAACATAGCAGCATGCGTAATGAAGATGTCAAAACGGCATATTGGATGCTTGGCCTCATTTGTGGAGCCAGGGACTTTAACAGTAGCTAGTTTGGCCATAGCCTCCCACGTTGACATAGAATTTGGCTATTTAAGATACTAACATCTATCCAGACCTGAGACGAGGAGGAGTAGGTAATCGTAGCCGTCAATTAAGTAAAGCCTGACCTAGGCAAACTAAAACATCTTGTTCATAGCTGGAATTGATGAGATGATGAATTGAAGTGCATAAGCTAGAAAAAACTATCGTCGAGTCACAAAAGACGATAATTGCAAAATTTCTCAGCTTTTCAGGGTAATTGGATTAGGTTTTTTGCAGAATTTTCCGTAGAAAATGCAAGGAGAGGATCGGAAGATGGAGGGAAGGTGAAAAAGACAACGGGAGAAAAAAAAGGTCGCAGAATGTGACATGGGAAATGATGTGAGTTTCTGTGGAGGTATAAAACACGAGAAGAAGAGAGTCTGTTAGATTAAAAAATGAAGTGACCTTCAATGATTTAATCATGTTCTTATTTCCTGGACCTCAGATGCCACATTCACGCCCCCACCAATAAAAAACAACATTCAGACTGGGTGCTCACTTGTTGGAGCGAACATATTAGTAATGACCGTGCAAACGCCTTTCAACGGCAGTGAGAACATCAAAATGGACAAGAAGTGAACCCGACCATTGGCCACGGACATCTGCAGTAATAATATTTGGACTCCAGGAGGAATGCATTATAATGCCTAAGGTCTTACTTGCATATTTCACATTGTTATCCACGGAACCTAATGTGTTACTTGTATTTATTTATATAGATATTCGGCACGGAACATGCCCTTCCGATCTAACGAGAACTAACAGACGAACATGCATCTCACAGCATCCTAATCACAGGACATTTTACTATGTTCAATTCATCTACGAAACCAATACTTCTTTAGAATGTGAGAGGAAACAGGAGCACCCGGAGAAAACTCGCATGTCCATGGGTGTAACCCTCGGTTCGACTAGCGGCTTAATATAGGGGATGATAGCCCCGGTCCGGCCAAACTTAAGAAATCTCGTTTGGGTGGATGCTGTGCGATGTGTTCCCTGTTACAAATCAGTACCACGAAGTTACAAAATGTACACAATATGTGATTGACAGTTGAGCTTTATAATTCTTAATTTGACTATATGGTTAATAAAGAAACAAATAAAAAAGAAATGGCCCCTTCTCATTGAACAACCTAATGTTCCACGTTGGAGCTCATTCATTAAGCACGTTCATCCACATCGACCTCCTCCGACCGTCGCTAACCATCGTACCCTCGCTCCAAGCCCACTCTGTCTGGCGGTCTGCCAACTCTCTCCATTCGCGTCTTCTCTCCTCATCTCTCTCCGGCAAAGACCGCAAATTCCCCGCTCCAGACACACAAGAAAGGACAACATCCCGCTCATTGGCTAACATGCCCCATTATCTCTAGTCTTAACCCAAACATTGCTACAACAGAGACACCATTACCTTAGCAGTGGATCATTACAGAGAAGCCATTACAATAGTTGTGAATCCGTACAGTGTGTTACAATGGGAGGCCTTAGAAACTTCTTACAGATAGCATCCAAACTGAACTCCGAATCTGACGTCCTGAGCTGTAATAGCGTCACACGCCAATATATATGCTAAAGTGGCGCCCCATCACTGAAATTTATTGCCGACCTTTGGTTGAATTTTTCAGTCGACCTTCTCGTCGGTGGATACGAGTTATTCCAACATTTAATTTTATGTGTGGGTTGCTCGGATTCCCAACATTTGCAGATTTGATTTACGATTTGATTACTACTCTGCGAAGTCTCTTCCAGGGATGAAACACTGAAGAATTCTAAATCTCCCCAGTCCCGCCGAAGGGATTCAACCCGAAACGTCAACCCCGAAAAGTCCAAGGCTTTAATGTCCATTTAGGAATCGGATGGCAGAGGAAAGCAGCCGTTCTGAAGCGCTGGGTGCGTGCCATCTCACTGTTACCACTGGTGGGGCATGTCCTGGGTGCAGGAGATCCGTAATAATGAACGCTGCCTACCAGGTGAGCGCACTGCCAAAACAGGCTTTCACTCCCATTATTTCTCAGCCGCTTTCTTTTAAGTTCACACGAAATCATCTGATTTTTGGTTAACTGTGTTTTCTTGATTCTGATCGAAAGTTCATAAGAAAGCTATGAGAAAGTTCCTCTCTCCATAGAAGGAAAGCCCTGACGAATATTTTCCAACGATTCTTTGTATTTCCAAAATTGTTCTATTTCCAAAATTGTTCTTTCCTTGAGCTAAATGCATTAATGACTTTCTCAAGCAAAGCAAGAGAGCAAATAAAATATTGTAATGACAGTGTTGGGAGAAGGATTACACTCTAGATCCAATTATGATCTAACATGAGGAAGGGCCATGGAATTAGTCAGTCTTACACCCACTAGTGAGGGTTCATACTCTGTTTCCACGAATTCCAGTTGTATCATTCATCACCGTTTTAGAAATGTGAATTTGACCAAAACATTTGTGATGCGCACAATTCCCTGTTCCTAGTTTTAATTGTGATTTAAAAAGTAGATATTAGTTTTGATTTCCCTTTGTTAAAATAAATCATCGTCAACCAGATGACCGTCCTGTAAATAAAGCAACTGTCTTCCGAGAAAGAAGCCTATAATGTTGTATGATTATCGAGCGTAGCATCAACATATACCCTATGGCTTCCTATTCACTTTGCATGGAGTATTCTTCCACCAAGTGATAAGTGAAATTTCTTCACTTCTGCGAAAATAAGTATGTCACTTCCCCGAAGCCACTGGAGGATTGACTCCGGTATTAATGAGGCTTCAGCCGAACTTGTTATTCCATTGTGCCAGTGCGTCTGAAGATTTGAAGATACCACTGTGGTCCTTCTAGAATGGGACGAGCACCATTTTGTACATGAAGGAAATATCTTATCCAAATTCCTGGCGGCGTTTGAATTCCGGGTAAGCTTGTATGTTTGCTTAATGTATTGCGATGTTCTCTCTCTCTCTCTCTCTCTCTCTCCTCTCTCTCTCATCTCTCTCTCTCTCTCTCTCTCTCTCTCTCTCTCTCTCTCTCTCTCTCTCTCTCTCTCTCTCCTCTCTCCTCTCTCTCTCTCTCTCTCTCTCTCTCTCTCTCTCTCTCTCTCTCTCTCTCTCTCTCTCTCTCTCTCTCTCGATAGAGGGAGCTGAATCAATAGGAGCTTAATTCTCCTATTAAAAGCCGCGTCTGCACACTCCCTCAGCCGGTACTACCAATAACACGGCTCAAACCTCACCTTTTACTGTATTGTTAAGCATGACACTGTGCTTTGTGTTTTCCACCAGCCAACGTGCTGACGGCTGCGATACTACACCGCGGAAAGTGCGGTCTCTCCCGAGGAATCACCCGTTACATGGTGGCTATGGCGATCTCCGACTTGTTCGTGATCTTCTTTCACGTGCTGCTCCGAGGGATCTACATTTACTATTCCCCTAACTCCTTCCTGTCCCTCAGCATAGTGTGCCCGACCTTTGTATATCTACGGATTGTCGCCCTGGACTATTCCGTCTGGTTAACTGTGTCTTTCACCTTTGACCGTTTTGTCAGCATTTGCTGTCCGAAACTAAGACTCCGATATTGCACGGACAGGACGGCCGCCATGGTTATTGTGTCCTTATGCGCGCTGAGCTGCTTAAAGTACATACCCTTTCACTTCCTCTACAAGCCGCTCTTTAGGATAAATAATGTGAACGGGGTTGCCATACTAGAGCCGCCTACTTTACATCCGTCTGGTGGGTGGCATTTTCCTGGATGTGTAACACATCTCTCTCTTTACTTCCTTTCGCTCTGATCCTGCTCCTGAACGGACTGACCGTCAGGAACATCATAGCGGCCAGCAGGGTCCGACGGCGCATCAAGGGAGGAGGCTGTAAGGACATTGAAACGGAGAATCGGCGCAAGTCCATTGTCTTACTCTTCACCGTTTCCGGGACTGCCATAATCCTCTGGACAACAGGAGCTGTGACTTTCATCTGTACTCGAGTTACAATCAATTTTGTGGGTAACGATCTCACAAGCCCCTCAGCCGTCGCCAATGAGGTTGGGGTCTTGCTCATTCGAATCAGCTCATGTGCCAATACGTGCATCTACGCGATGACCCAAAGCAAGTTCAGACAGGAGTTGAAGAGCGGAATTAAAAGTCTAATGCCATGTATTATCAAACCCATGAAACTAGTTCGGGAATGTGCCTAGAACTAGCGTCTGATATACTGCAGCAGTTCACTACGTTAATTTCACCCAAACTTCATCAGTCTCTGGCCTCTACTCCTGCCACCGTGGATATATTGCAGTGGAGATATCATAGATTTACCCCTCAAAACCATAACTTGATACCCTGCTAAACTCTTATCTTCTCGCAATACCTGAGACAGTTACTCTGCGAGTTTTCCTAGCCCCTATTAAAGAATGATTCTGCTGCATTAACATTGTAACCCGAAGTCAGGAAACGTGTATACCCAGCCTGTTTTCTTCTCCACGATCTACCGTAGTGAGCTACTGTCCAGGTATCATTTAGCCTCTCCGATGGACTGCTGCCTGCATTCCTCAGAAACTGGAGCACCAGTCTTCTCACTGAAACTCTCTCTGCATCTAATCTGACCAGGACTGGCGAATGTTCTGGAGATTGGGCACAGAGGCGCGCTTATTTGTCAGTGGATATTGTCTCTACTTTATTCATTGGCCTAACTTGTTTAATATGAATAATACAGCTACTGAACAATACATTTTAGTTATTTAGTATTTTTCTTACGACGTAATCATTCTGAAATACTGCTTAAAGCATATGATTATTTAAAATGAATGTGATAGTCCATGCAATGCTAGAATCAAGAACGTGGTAGGTGTATAGATGTAACGGATGTCATTGCATTTTTAGACTGGCAGCTTTAAATAACGCTCCCCTTTCAGCCGACTGTCTCCTGTTCTCGGATAGAAATGCGTTAGTGGATGCGTAAGGCTGATGTAATCTCCATGTTTTTTCCGTAAGAATCCCATATGGGAGAGTGGACCAAAAGGTGAGAGACCATTCAGTGCTACGTAGAAATTGGATCCCAATTGCTTCCTAGACAGAAGACAGAGGATGCTGCTCGATAGTTCTTTTTGCAATAAATCTATTTGATTTTGAAATTAGTGCTGAGACCTTTGTCATATCTAATAAGAAACAAAAGTGGAATGAATATGGCAATATTTGTATGTTGGAAAATGACACCAATTATTTGTGTTGTTAGCGTTGTTGATGGGAGGATATTCTTCTGTAAAGAGCAACATTGATAATTTGTTAAGACAGAAAGGGAACTGACACGGGGAATTTACACCAAATATGTGCACATTAGATGCACCAACGAAGCTACGCTATAGATACACAATGAAATGTAGGATGCTAGGCTATCTGACGAACAACGACCTTTCTTTCACATATCCATGAAGGAAGCAACAGAGTCAGCTGAACGGCGAAGAAAGGCATAACGGATACTTGCCTTTATCTTTGGGACAGTAAAATATACTTGCTGCGAATGCGTGATTGGACCATAGAATGCACTATTAAGCCACAGAGCACTGTTTGCTTTACTAGCCACCATGCTATGGAGAGGACACAGGAGGGGTTCGTCAGAATGTAACCTGGATTGGAAGTAGTAGCAAGAAGGCAAAATGGACAGGTTGGTTTTTGAACTAAATACACCAGCATTTAGTGCCCATTTACTCCAGTCAGAGATTCCCTTCAAAAAAGCTTTAGAAACGGTGCAAAAACCGGTGTATCAGCGCTTAGAATTTAAAGAAAGCTGGATAAAGTGGCGACTGCACTGTAATTTACCAACACTACCTCCTCTCTACAGAGAGAAAGCGAGATTTCTAGTCACTCTAATTCACGTCTAGGAGACGTGAAATTAGTCAGCTGTGAATCCCAATCTGAAAATACTGTAATATACCTCCTCCACCCATCCCCACCTGCACACCACATCGCGCCCTTGGGTCATGTTTCTTGGGTTCCCACATTAGTGGGTATATATTACCGCAGCAGGATGTTTATGAACAAATCGTAGTAATTTGCATTTGCAATGGGCACTGTTTATTTATCAGGTAGCTTTTTTCTTCCTTAGGTAATCAAGTACCCCATACACTCTCAAAGTCTTTTAATCACCGTCAAGTAATTCTTCTTTTCCTATCAATAACACCACAGTCCCATACATAATCTACCCTCAATGGATATTACGACTGAGTGATGGAGATATATGAACACGCCAGAATGCTGCTCTGAAGGAGTTGGTACAGAATTATGATTCAGTGTTTCTAAACAAATAACATTCATTGTAAATCGTATAGGTTAAATTGCCAAGATTAGTCAACATGTATGAAGCAACACGTTCAAGATGCTGGAGGAACTCAGCAAGTCAGACAGCATTTATAGAAATGCATTTGGGACCGGAGCTCTTCTTCAGGACTGGGTGGAAATGGGGAATACGCTAAAACAAAAACGGTTAGTGCAGGGTGAAATGCCAGCTAGAATGAAATAGATAAATCCAGGTGGGTGGAAAATATAAAGGAATTTGATAGGAGAGGAGGGTGGACCATGGGAGAAAGGGGCCGAGGAGTGGACCAAAGTGGCTTGTGGGACAAAGGACTGACATGTCGGAGTGGGAATAGGATTCAGAATTTAAATGTTTGGCACCGGGAAGTTATACTTTCCGCAGATAGTGCGGAGGTGCTCCAAGAAGAGGTTCCCCAATTCACTACTGGTCTCTCCAATGTGGAGGAAGCCGCATCGGGAGCACAGACGCAATAATCCACCCCAGCAGATCGTCACATGAAGTATTGGCTTACATGGAAGGACTAAACAGAGATAAATAAGGTAAGGAATTAAGACAGGACGTGAATGTACAAGTGTAGTTCTTTAGACACTTCCAGCAATAAGTACCAGGAAGGAATTAATGGGAGGGCCGACTAGACAAGGGAATCAGGAAGCGTGCGAACCTTGTGGAAAACAGAGACAAGGGTAAGGTGGAAGTTGTGGAGGATTATGTGTTGGATGCGGAGGCGGTTGGATCAATGGGTAAGGACAAGATGAATTCGGGTTCCAGCGACCATAAACACCTTCAAAGCGATTTTGCAGCCTCCAGCTGCGACTCCAGCCTTGAATTTCAGGCCAGGGCTTCCCGTGCTGCTACTCGAACTCCCGTCTCCCATTCCCCCACCACCACTCTGTAATCCCTTCTCCCTCAGACACCAGCTCGTGGCCGCTCAGAGGCTCTATCTTCCTCTCACCCCAACGCTCCCCTCTCCACTGACACTACCAACCTCCCTCCCCCCTCTGATCACAGCTCTTATCCATGCCGGGTCCTTACCATCCCGTCCCACTTTCAACTCTCTGAGACAGAGCGCTCTGTCCTCAGTAACAGTCTTACCTTTGACCCCCTGCGCCCACACCTCAGCGAGTTCCGCGTAAGCTATGACGCTGGCGCCATCTCCGAGCTTACTTCTTTGGCAAGACTCTCTCACCCCCACCGATGACCCCTTCTCCCGTTTTCAACCCTCCTTCTCTTCATGGACACCCCGTTCTGGTCCTCTGCCTGCTCTGGATCTCTTTATTACTAACTGCCGGCAGGACACTAACCGTCTCGACTTCTCCGCACCTTGCTCCAATTCCAAACTCATTCCTTCCGAGCACTCTGCTCTCCACTCTCTCCGCACCGATCTTAACCTTACTATGAAACACGCTAATAATGGCGGCGCTGTCGTAATCTGGCGTACTGACCTCTACGTTGCAGAGGCACAGCGACAACTCGCTGATACCTCCTCTTATTTACCCCTCCATCATAACCATATAAAATATAACAATTACAGCATGGAAACAGGCCATCTCGGCCCTTCTAGTCCGTGCCGAACGTTTACTCTCACCTAGTCCCACCTACCTGCACTCAGCCCATTACCCATATAACCATGACCCCACTCAGGAGCACCAGGCCATTGTCTTCCACACCAGCACCAACCTTATCAGCTCTGGGGATCTCCCATCCGCTGCCACCGACCTCATACTTCCCACACCCCGCATTTCCCGTTTCTACCTCCTACCCAAGATCCACAAACCTGCCGAACTCATTTCTGCGTACCTCGATACTGTTTAATTCCTCCCTAGTTCAATCCCTTCCCACCTATGTTCATGACATTTCTTACGCTCTGATTTTCCCTGGCCCCCCATGCCTTATTTTCACCATGGATGTCCAGTCCCTATATACCTCCATCCCCCACCAGGAAGGTCTCATAGCTCTCCGTTTCTTTTTGGATTCCAGACCTAACCAGTTCCCCTCTAACACCACTCTCCTCTTTCTAGCGGAATTAGTCTTAATAAGCCAATTTAATAATTTTTCGTTTGGATCCTCCCACTTTCTCCAAACTGAAGGTGTAGCCATGGGCACCCGTATGGGTCCTAGCTATGCTTGCCATTTTGTTGGTTTTGTGGAGCAATCCATGTTCCAAGCCTATACTGGTATCCGTCCCCCACTTTTCCTTTGCTACATGGACGATGCATTAAGCTGCTTCCTGCACGCAAACTGAGCTCGTTGACTTCATTAACTTTGCCTCTAACTTTCACCCTACCCTCAAATTTACCTTGTCCAATTCCGACACATCTCTCCCCTTTCTTGATCTTTCTACCTCTATCTCTGACACTAGACACTAGATACTAGAATACTAGAGCACATTTCAGGCCCTTCGGCCCTCGATATTGTGTCGATCCATATATTTCTTTAAAAAGTACTAAACCCACACTACCCCGTAACCCTCTTTCTTTCATCCATGCGCCTGTTCAAGAGGCTGTTAAATACCCCTAATGTTTTAGCCTCCACCACCAGCCCTGGCAAGTTATTCCAGGAATCCATAACCCTCTGTGTAAAACACTTGCCCCTGATGTCTCCCCTAAACTCTCCTCCCTTAACTTTGTACATATGCCCTCTGTTATTTGCTATTCGTGCCCTGGGAAACAGGTACTGGCTATCCACGCTATTTATGCCTCTCCTAATCTTGTGGACCTCTACCAAATCCTTTCTCATCCTCTTACGCTCCGAAGAGAAAAGTCTCAGCTCTGCTAACCTTGCCTCATAAGACTTATTTTCCAATCCAGGCACCATCCTATTAAATCTCCTCTGTACCCTCTCCATAGCTGCCACATTCTTCCTATAATGAGGTGACCATAACTGAACACAATACTCCAAGTGTGGTCTCACGAGAGATTTGTTGAGTTGCAACATGACTTCCCTACTCTTGAAATGAATCCCCCTATTAATGAAGCCTAGCATCCCATAGGCCTTCTTAACTATCCTATTCATCTGTGCAGCGACCTTGAAGGATATATGGATTTGAACCCCAAGGTCCCTCTGTGCATCCACATGCTTAAGTAACCGACCATTAACCCTGTACTCAGACTTCTGGTTTGTCCTTCCAAAATGCATCACCTCACACTTATCCGTATTGAACTGCATCCTGTCTATATCCTCTTGTAACATGGAAAACCTACAGCTCCATCCATAACTCCTCCAATCTTCGTGTCATCCGCCAACATACTCATCCATCCTTTCGCCTCTTCATCCAGGTCACTTATAAAATTCACGAAGAGCAGGGGTCCCATGACAGCTCCTTGCGGCACTCCTCTAGTCACCGTCCTCCAGTCAGAATACTATCCTTCCACTACTACACTCTGCATGCTACCTGTAAGCCAATTTTTTTATCCAAACAGCCAGGGTTCCACTGGTCCCATGCCTCATGATTTTCTGGATGAGTCTCTCGTGGGCGACCACATCAGATGCCTTCCTAAAATCCATGTAGACCACATCTACCGCCCTACTCTCATCAATTACTTTGGCAACTCTTCAAAAAATTCAGTTGGGCTCGTGAAGCACGACATTCCCTTCACAAAGCCATGCTGACTATCCTTGAGTTGACTGTACTTCTCCAAACGTTCGTAGATCCTATTCTTAAGAATCATTTCTAATAGTTTGCAGACCACCGACGTATGACTCACCGGGCTATGGATCCCAGGAATCTCCCTATTACCTTTTTTAAACAAGGAAACTACATTTGCCATTTTCCAATCCTCCAGCAACCCCCACCCCGCAGCCAAAGATCATAGCTACTGCTCCAGCAATCTCTTCTCTCACTTCCCACAGCAAGCTGGGGTATATTACGTCCGGCCCTGGGGAATTATCAATTTTTATCAGTTTTTAAGAAGATCCAACACTTCTTCTTCCTTAATCTCCACATTGTCCAGCACACAGGAGTGTTCTAATTCAACCTCAGTCCGATCAAGGTCCCTTTTACTTGTGAATATTGAAGCAAAGTATTCATTTAGGTCCTCCCCACCATCCTCCACCTCCACGCACATGTTGCTTTCTTTATCCTTCACTCTTGTCATCCTTCTGTTCATCACATACGCATAGAATGCCTTGGGGTTCTTAATCCTACATGCCAAGGCCTTCTCATGCCCCCTTCGAGCTCTCCTAAGTCCTTTCTTAAGCTCCCTCCTGGCTGCCCTATATTTTTCACGAGCCCCTCCTGCTTCCTGCTTCTTATATCTAACATATGCTTCCTTCTTTCTAATTTACTCTCGCTAGTTCCTGCCTCATCCCTTCATAGTTAGCCCTCCCCAGTTAAGCACTTTCCCATTTTGTCTGTTTTTATCCTTTTCCATAGCTATGCTGAAGCTAAAGGAGTTGTGGTCACTCTCACCAAAATGCTCCCCCACCAGCAGGTCTGCCACCTGACCAGGTTCATTAACCAGAACTAGATACAGTATGATCTCTCCTCTCGTCGGCCGGTCCACATTCTGCGTCGGGAATCCTTCTTGAACACACCTGACAAATTCAGCCCCATCTATCCCCCTTTCAGTCAGGAGGAGCCAGTCAATATGAGGGAAGTTGAAATCACTCATAACTACAACCATGTGTTAACTGCAGCATTCTAAAATCTGCCTGTTTATCTGCTCGGTGTCCAGGGGGCTATTTGGGGGCCTATAGACTACTTCCAGCACAGTGATTTATCCCTTCCTATTTCTGACTTCCACCCACACCGACTCAGTGGACACTCCCTCTGCAGCGATCTCCATTTCTATATCCGTGATACTGTCCCTGACCAGTAATGCTACACCCCCGCCACCTTTTCTTCCTCCCATCCTATTCCTTTTAAAACACCTAAACTCCGATACCTGCATCAGCCAATCCTGCCTGTCCTACAACCAAGTTTCAGTAACGGCCACAACATCGTAGTTCCACATACTGATCCATGCTCTAAGTTCATCCCCTTTATTTCTAATACTCCTAGCGTTGAAATAGACATATTTCAACCCTCTAACTGGCAATATTTATGTTTTGTCCCCTGCCTGTCCTTCCTCACCAACTCAGAACACATAGCATCATGCCCTTGTCCTTCTACCCTAATCTCTGCACTCATTTTCTGATTCCCACCCCCCCCCCCCTGTCAAACTGGTTTTAACCCTCCCCAAAAGCTCTAGCAAACCTGCCCACCAGGATATTGGTCCCTTCCAGTTCAGGTGCAGCCCATCCTTTTTGTACAGGTCAGACCTTTCCCAGAAGAGATCCCAATGATCCAGAAATCTGAACCCCTGCCCCCTGCACGAACTCTTCAACCATGCATTAATCTGCCATAACTTGCTGTTTCTACTCTCTCTGTCTCGTGGCACAGGCAGCAATCCCGAGATTACCACCCTTGAGGTCCTGCTTTTAAACTTCTTTCCTAACTCCCTATATTCCTTCATCAAGACCTCATCCCTACTCCTATCTCAGGTCAAGTAAAGTCAAGTCACTTTTATTGTCACTTCGACCATAACTCCTGTTACAGTACATAGTAAAAATGAGACAACTTTTTTTCAGGACCATGGTGTTACATGACACAGTACAAAAACTAGACTGAACTACGTAAAAAAACAACACAGAGAAAGCTACACTAGACTACAGACTTACATGGGACTGCGTAAAGTGCACAAAAACAGTGCAGGCATTACAATAAATAATACGCAGGACAATAGGGCAACGTGTCAGTCCAGACTGTCGGTATTGAAGAGTCTGACAGTTTGAGGGAAGAAACTGTTACTTAGTCTGGTCGTGAGAGCCTGAATGCTTCGGAGCCTTTTACCAGACGGCAGGAGGGAGAAGAGGTAGTATGAGGGGTGCATGGTGTCCTTCATAATGCTGCTTCCTTTGCGGATGCAGCATGTAGTGTAAATATCCGTGATAGCGGGAAGAGAGACCCCGATGATCTTCTCAGCTGACCTCACTATCCGCTGCAGGGTCTTGCGATCCGAGATGGTGCAATTTCCGAACCAGGCAGTGATGGCGCTGCTCAGGATGCTCTCGATACAACCCTTGTAGAATGTGATGAGGATGGGGTGTGGAAGATGGACTTACCTCAGCCTTCGCAGAAAGTAGAGACTTTGCTCAGCTTTCTTTGCTATGGAGCTGGTGTTGAGGGACCAGGTGAGATTCTCCGCCAGGTGAACACCAAGAAATCTGGTTATCTTAACGATCTCTACCGAGGTCCCGTCGATGTTCAGCGGTGAGTGATATGTTATTGGTCTCCACGTGGACCACGACATCTGGCTGCTCACCCTCTCTCCTGAGAATACCGAGAACTCGATCCGAGATATCGCAGACCCTGGCACCAAAGGAGGCAACAGACCATCCGGGATTCTCGATCTCTCCCATAGAACTCTTATCTGTCCGCCTGACTATCGAATCCCCTTTAACTACTGCTCTCCTCTTTTCCCTTCTTCCTTTTTCAGCTGAGCGTCCAGTCTTGGTGCCAGAGACGTTAGGTCGACATATCAGAATTATCTCGAAAAAATGCTTGATGCTGTTGGGGAAGGGGCACGTGAAGGCGAACGTGAATTGGAAATCCAAGTATCGATCCGGCAGCTTCAGAGGGCCCAATATACAGTGAAATACTGTATGATTTCGTCGTCGCTATTCACTGCAAAAACTGCCCGATCACTCAAAGGTGCAATCGGCTCTGTCAGCATCGTGAGGCGCTACTGAGGCTGACCGTGCGCATACGTCGTGGTGTCGCGTACCTATTTCCATGATGGCGGATCGGCTTTCGGGTGAAAGCCACCCTGTTGATTTTTGCGAATGAGCAATTTTATACGAATATATAACCCCGAACTTTGCCTGCATTCTGTAAGTTAGCGCATTTTAAGTCGATTTTGCCGAAATAAAAGTGCCGCTGTAATGCACCGTCTGCGCTAATTGGAGATCACAAACAGACAGACAGACGGACAGAGCGTGAGAGTTTTAGTAGTGTATAGATTTACTCTCTTGGAAGTTTTCATGTTTTATCGAGTTACAATATTGATTCCTAGAAGGTTTAATTTGGTTTTCTTCTACACTGACCACCAGAAAAAAGAACTCCTCCATGTCAAAGTGATTACAGATTGTGACAAAATGTTAGAAATTAATTGTGAATATCAATTACAGAATAATTGATTGCATAAGTATTCATTTCCGATAATATGACACATCTAAGGTATGCTCTGGTAATTCCCAAGCAGCGGCAGTATCATTTTTTGGTCTGTAGACAGCTCTTCATTTCTAAAGCGATGTGGTTTTGACTTTGTACTTCGACCCAGGCTTTAATTTCTGACGCCCCAAACATGGAGAATGCTAAGCAGAGTACCGCCTACTGTGGGTACAGTCGTGCCTCGATTTGATTCAGGCAGTGGAGAGGGGGGGTTGCCACGATTGATGTTTCACCAGTGGATGACTTCTTCCTGCAGCTTGTGCCCCAGATCCCAGACCATCCTGCCGAGCACAAAACCGAGCCCCGGCAACTCATCTGTCCTCCCAGCCTATGAAACTGAGGGGCTCACCGTCCGACGAATTTCCGGTGGCCGCTGCTGTGGTCTCGTCCCATCCACGGAGGTGCTGCTACTGGTCTCTGACTCCGGTGTTGGTAATTTAACTATTGTACTGATGCCCAATAATAGTATAGCGTTATGCTTCAAAAATGACCATCCCGTAGCATTTCCATCAATTATAACAAATTGCTTTGAAAGACTAGTTATGGTGGGATTCAACTCTCATCTCAGAGATTACCTGCATCCACTACGAACCTCATAAATCACCAGTAGATGCAATTCTGTTGCCTCCTACTCTGCTCTGGAATACCTGGATAGGGAAATACAATGCTGAATGTTGCAGGCAATCAAGAGCAATTTGGTGTTGAACACAATCTTCGCAAGCAAACTCATCATCAATCTTCAAGACCTCTACCTCTTTACCTGCCGCTCCAATTGGATTCTCGACGTTCTGATCAACAGACTTCAGTCAGTGAAGAATAGAAACACAATTTCTCCTCCCCGATCATTCACCAGGGGCATTTCAACACTAAGTGCTTAAACCTATGTTCTATTCTACAGGCACGGAAAACTACATGGTTAAGTACAACAACGGCTTAAATTGTCCGAAGACACTCCCGTTTTTGGACCAATCACAGGTGGCGATGATTCCGTTTGCCGGAGTTAGATGTGACAGCTTTACGAGATAGGGTAAGTGGTTGAGTGATGCCGCAATAACAACATCTCACTCAATCACAGTCAACAAAAGAACTAATTTCCTGGAAATTCACATATCGTTTTATAAGTTCTGAGATGATCACATACATTGGATGCAATCATAATGAAAGGGTGCCAATGTCATTATTTCTTATGACGTTGAGGCGGTTAGGCATTTCACAGAACACTATCATTAACTAACAAAATAGTGTTGAAGGTATCCAGAGTGGTTGAATCATGGCCTGCCATGGCAACTTGAATGGGCATAAACATGAGAAACTGCAGAGATCAATGGACTTTGCCCTATGCATCACAGAACATTTGACACTCGATCGGTAGTATCTGAAGGAGGCGCTGTCACAAGAAGACAACGTCTATTATTCATGGTCTCCTCTATCGAGGCCATGCGTTCTTTTTAGCATCCTTTACGGTGCAGCAGGTACAGAAGACTGAAGTTTTAGGCCAAAGCGATCTGAAGCAGCTTCAAACATTCTGTTCTTTAACCAAACCACAAAAATCCAGTATCTACAGTTCGGCAACATGAATCCTGCTTCACACACTTTGGACTAAAATCGATTCTGTTTGTTTGATTCTGATTAAGTTCCTCTTAATTAAAAAATGTGTTTAGAGCCATACAGCAATAGAAAACAACAGCACAGAAGTAAGCACGGCACAATCAAATCGGTGTCGACCCATTCAATCTGTCTACTGCCATTGACCTGCACCGGCACCATAGTCCTCCATACTACGACCATTCATGTACCGATCCAAATTTTTCCTAAACTTTGAAATCAGGCTTGGATGCTTTTACTTGCGCAACTAGCACTTTCCACACTCTCAACACCCTGAGTGAAGAAGTTTCCACTCATGTTCCCTTAAACTTTCCACCTTTTACCTTTATCTCATAACCTCTAGTAGTTTTCCTAGCCAACCTCAATGGAAAAAGCCTGCTTGCATTTACCCTATCTATACCCCTCATAATTTTCTCTGTCAAATCTCCCCTCAATGTTCTATATTCCAAGGAATAAAATCCAAACCTATTAAATCTTTACTTATTACTGACGTCCTCCGGACCCGGTAGCGCCTTTGTAATTTTTTTCTGAATTCTGTAAAAATTGTTCACATCTTTCCTGTAGGTACGTGAACAAAACGGCACACAATACATCAAATTAGACATCACGATCGTCTTATTTAACATCCCATCTTCTGTATATAATACTTTGATTTATAAAGACCACTGCACCAAAAGCTTTACTTACGACCCTGCCTACCAGCCACGCCACTTTCAATGAATTCCCACATCCCCTTATTCAACAACGCTCTTCAGTGCCCCGCCATTCGCTATGTAAGACCTACCCTGGTTGGTCCTGCCGAAAATCAACACCTCGCAATTGTCTGCATTAAATCCCATCTTCCTTTTTTTTTTCAGCCCATTTTTCCAGCTTGTGCAGATCCCGCTGCAAGCCGTGATAGCATTCCTTCCTATCCACTATACACCTAATATTAGTGTTATCCGCACAATTGTTGATCCAGTTAACCTTTTTATTGTCCACATCGTTGATGTAGATGACAAACAAAAACGGACCCAGCATAGATTCATGAGGCACTCCAATAGTCACGGGCCTCCAGTTACAGAGGAGAACACCTACCTCCACTGTTTGGCTTCTCCCACAATGACAGTGTCTATTACAATTTACTGTGTCGTCTTGAATGCAGATCGACTGAACCGTTTTAAACAGCTTCTGATTGGAGACCTTGTCAAATTCCTTGATAAAGTCCATGAAGACTTTATAAAGTCTGCATCCTAGGGTACTAAAGGAGGCGGCCCTGGAAATTGCGGATACGTTGGTAATCATTTTCCAATGTTCCTTAGATTCAGGATCAGTTCCTGAGGATTGGAGAATGGCTAATGTTATCCCACTTTTTAAGAAACGATGGAGGGAGAAAACAGAGAACTATCGAACTGTCAACCTGACATCGGTGGTGGGGAAGATGCTAGAGTCCATTATTAAGGATGAAATAGTGGCATATCTAGATAGCAGTGATAGGATTGGGCCGACCCAGCATGGATTTACCAAGGGTAAATCATGCTTGACTAATCTGTTGGAGTTTTTCGAGGATGTAACCAGGAAGTTAGAGGGGGCAGATCCAGTGGATGTAGTGTACCTCGATTTTCAGAAGGCATTTGATAAAGTCCCACATAGTAGATTGGTGGGTAAAATCAAAGCTCAGGGTATCGGGGGGAAGACATTGACATGGATAGAAAACTGGTTGGCAGATAGAAAGCAAAGTGTAGCGGTGAATGGGTGTTTCTCGGAATGGCAGGTGGTGATTAGTGGGGTGCCACAGGGCTCGGTATTGGGACCACAGCTGTTTACAATTTATGTCAACGATTTAGATGAAGGCATTCAGAATAACATCAGCAAGTTTGCTGATGATACTAAGCTGGGTGGCAGTGTGACATGTGACGAGGATGTTAGGAGAATTCAAGGTGACTTGGATAGGCTGGGTGAGTGGGCAGATACTTGGCAGATGACGTTTAATGTGAATAAGTGTGAGGTTATCCACTTTGGGAGTAAGAACAGGAAGGCAGATTATTATCTGAACAGTGTAGAGTTAGGTAAGGGAGAAATACAAAGAGATCTAGGAGTCCTTGTTCATCAGTCACTGAAGGTGAATGAGCAAGTGCAGCAGGCAGTGAAGAAGGCTAATGGAATTTCGGCCTTTATTACAAAGGGAATTGAGTACAAGAGCAAGGAAATCCTCTTGCATTTGTACAGAGCCCTGGTGAGACCACACCTGGAGTATTGTGTACAGTTTTGGTCTCCAGGGATAAGGAAGGACATCCTGGCTGTAGAGGAAGTGCAGCGTAGATTCACGAGGTTAATTCCTGGGATGTCTGGACTGTCTTACGCAGAGAGGATAGAGAGACTGGGCTTGTACACGCTGGAATTAAGGAAATTGAGAAGGGATCTGATTGCAACATATAAGATTATTAAGGGATTGGACAAGATAGAGGCAGGAAATATGTTCCAGATGCTGGGATAGTCCAGTACCAGAGGGCATGGTTTGAGAATAAGGGGTTGGTCATTTAGGACAGAGTTAAGGAAAAACTTCTTCTCCCAGAGAGTTGTGGGGGTCTGGAATGCACTGCCTCGGAAGGTAGTGGAGGCCAATTCTCTGCATGCTTTCAAGAAGGAGCTAGATAGGTATCTTATGGATAGGGGAATGAAGGGATATGGGGACAAGGCAGGAACCGGGTATTGATAGTAGATGATCAGCCATGATCTCAAAATGGCGGTGCAGGCTCGAAGGGCCGAATGGTCTACTTCTGCACCTACTGTCTATTGTCTATTGTCTACAAGACAGTATCCGCTGCATTAACTTCATAAACTTTTCCGGTAACTTTTCCACGAAACTCTACAAAATTGTTTAGACACGACTTGACATGCTTGAAGCCAGGCTGACTATCCTTAATGAGTCCATGTCTATCCAAACACTCTTATATCTGGATCCTCAGTATACCATCCAATGGTTTTCCTACTTCTAATGTCAGGCTTCCCCGCTAATTTTCTGAATGGGACATTGGAAAAAATGTTGAATTTCCCCATGGGGATGAATAAAGTATCTATCTATCTATCTATCTATCTATCTAAACAGCAGAATATCATTGGCTAAACTCCAATCCTCTGGTATATCATCTGTCGCCAAGGATGATTTAAATATTTCTGCTAGGGCCACAGAAATTTCCACACCACCTTCCGAAGGCTCCTAGGGCCCTCGGAATTTATCCACCCTAACCTACTCCTCATCCTCCTCCTCCTCCTCTGTAATCTGTATAGGGCTCATGAAGTTAATGCCTCTTTGCCGCACTTAAGTAGATTCTGTGTCCATCTCCTGAGTACGTACATGTACAAAAATAAATAATTTAAGATCTCACCCATCGTTTTTTGGTTCCACGCTTGGATTACCCTTCTTATCTTCAAGACGGCCAATTGGGTCAATTGCAGTCCTTTTGCTCTTAACGTATCTGTGGGAGTCCTTGGGATTTTCCTTCACTTTGTCTGCTAGCACACCTGATTTCTCTCTGAAGTGCTATCTTGCATTTCATTCACTCCATAAGTCCTTTATTTTTCCTACCTCTCCCTGTCACTTTCCCTCTCCCTCTCTCCCGCCCTTCTCTCTCTCTCTCTCTCTCTCTCTCTCTCTCTCTCTCTCTCTCTCTCTCTCTCTCTCTCTCTCTCTCTCTCTCTCTCTCTCTCTCTCTCTCTCTCTCTCTCTCTCTCTCTATCGCCTCTCTCTCTTATTGTAAGGTCCAATTGAATGGTACATTTCAACAAACCAAATGACAGTGAAGACAGAGGTGCGATCAGAACAAGTCAGAAACGCACAACTCTGGGGAAATACAAGACCTCCTCAAATATATTGAGCATACCTCAGAGTTCAGTGATTCGTGAAAAAGTGGAAAAGTTAAGAAACCACAGCCGTACTGCTTAGGTAAGTCCACCTCTCTAAACCTTGTCAGCTGAGGACAATGGCACTTGTAAGAGTGAGCTGCAGACGACAGTGGCTATGACCGGAGATGACGTTCATGGCTCCACGACCTCTAAGGCCGTGCACAAAAAGGGAAGAGTGGCCAGGAAGAAGGTCAGCCTAAAAAAAATGTATGTCTCGTCCGTAAAGACTTTGCAAACCGTCACTATGAAAATACCCTAAAGATGGGTAGAAATTTTTGTGGTCGGATGAGACTAAAGTAGCCTCAGATCTAAGGGGTATGTGTAATGTAAACCTGATACTGCGCAACTACTACTGGAAAGTATAGTGGACGTAGCATCATGTTATGGCAGGGGTTCCCAACCTTTTTAATGCCATGGATTCTTACCATTAACGAGGGAAAGTGGACCTCAGGTTCGAAACCCCTATGCTATGTAAATGCCATTCAGCAGCACGGACTGGAAATCTTGTCAGCATTGATGGGAAGATGAATTCTGTTAAAAATAGGTGCTTAATAAAAACCTGCCGCCTCTGTCAGAAATCTTAAATTGCACAGGCGGTTCTTCTTTCAACAGGACTGCGACCCAAAGCGCACTGCTACAGCAACCATGGATTGTCTTCATATGAAGACATCTGATGTCGTGAGTGGCACAGTCACAGTTCAGATCTTATCCCGATCGAACATCTCTGGAAAGACCTCACGTTTGCTGTCCACCTCCGTTTCTCAACAAACCAGTCACAATTTGAGCGATTTTCCAGGGAACGATGGGCAAATCCTGCTCCATCACTTAATCTACTTTTTTCTTTTGTAGTTTCCCCCTACTTACGTGCACTCATTATTCTCTCTCATATAGTTTCATCTGACCATCACCCACGTGGCTATCCTAATCGTGCTCATCCCGCCATCACTTGGTTCCATCCATCATCTCCCATTTCACATGGTTCCACTTATCACCTAAGCCACGAGCTCAAGTATAACGACTAAATTCCTTCCACATTTTAATTCAGATGCAGCGTCTCAGGGTCGATTACTACTTTGCCTCCGTGTATGCTGCTTCACCCACTGAGACACTCCACTAGTATATGCTAATTTCGCTCAGGATTCCAGCATTGGTGTGTCTTTGTAGCTTCCTCTAATATATTGCAGTTTGCTGTGTGCAAGTTAGTAGAAACTCTGAATATATCGTTTAAAGCTACTGCAGGAGACCTTGAAAAGGTGTGATTGGAACAATTTCTACTGCAAATTCTTTATAAAACTGAGCACATGTCCAAAATACAGTCACAATGTGTCCCAAAGACAATCACAATGAATAGTGGTATCTTAGGGAAGCAAATGGTCAAAGATTCACAGGTTGTGTGGACGGACCCATTCTGGACAGAATGGCAAAAGGTCCTGAACAATCCGCAGAAGAAAATATCAGAAGATGTCTGCAGACAGACTTTACTGAGAATGTAGAAGAGGTGGATTGAGGTTGAGAATTACTGGTAGAGCATGAGCACGGTTTCTAGACATCTATCATTTCTTCGCCATGTGATCGTTAGGTACAGGAACTCGATATTTGCTGCCAGGAAGAGAACTGGCTATTTGAATCGCTTATAAGCCTAGGAAGAGAATTCACATCCAGCTGAGACAAACTGAAATTATTCATTTCAACTGTTACTCTACCGTAAAATGGAACTTCAGAGAATACTGACACTTATGGACAAATGAATGATTTAGAAGTTGATGCAAAAGACGGGCTAAATGAGAGAAGCTCTTATGTTTATATATTCTAATATAGCTACTGTGTATTTTCAAAATTACCCATCTGTATACTGAATTCGATATACTCGCGGTATCAGTAGCAGGCTGAAAGGTGAACACGGATGTTGCACGGAGTCTGACTGACCAGCAGAGCTCCAGACTGCATCCGTAGCTTGCATTGTTTCAGATGTCCACTACCGGCTGCAAAGGATCCTACCAAGAGTTGTGAGGAAAGCGACAGTTTGATTATAAAGACCAGAGAGGCAGACCGAGGTATAGATATGAGAGTATTGAGGGGATGAGCTAATGGTTGCTAGAGAGTCTATGTAACGAGGGGTAATACATGCAAATGGTGGGAAAAGTGGAGAGAACATCTGTGCATTGATGGGAGACAGAGTTGAAGACAAATGGGGTATGGGTTCCTTGACATTGGAAAGCTCAGTCGCATACCAGTGATTTGTTGGCTATGCAAGTAGGACATGAGGGGTTAAGGAATTTTCTCCTGCACATTCGGTCATTCTGATTCCTGGATTGCTTGCAGAGCCCCAAGGAAACACTATACGTTAACGAACAGCAATCCAACGTTGAGTGGCAATATTAGTGTCCCCATGACCATAATTTAAAATCACTATTTCATATTGTTTTCTTGATATAAAACCGTTCCACTGAATAGCTAACTCTTTTCTTTCCCCTCTGTGCTGAGCATTCCCAGCATACTGTTAACGTGTTTCCGATTTTCAGCGTCTTGCTTCTTTTCCTCACGGCCCCGACAGCACCTCAGTTTTCACTCGTCCTCTTTCCAGTTGCCACGTTTTAATTTCAAGCCCATAGGTATATGGCATCATCTACTTCATTTCTCATAATTCTAATAGAATATAATCAATGTAAAATATTGGTTCTACCTCTCCAAAGAAGCAAAGCCCTAAAGAGTATATTTTACCTTTTTTGCTTTCCTTTCCAAATTTCATAGAAACATAGATCTCTACAGCACAATACAGGCCCTTCGGCCCACAAACCTATGCCGGACACGTTCTTACCTTAGTACTACGTAGGCTTATCCATGGTCCTCTATTTTCCTAAGCTCCATGTGTCCATCCAGGAGTCTCTTAAAAGACCCTATCGATTCCGCCTCCACCACTGCCGCCAGGAGCCCATTCCCCACATTCACCACTCTCTGCATTAAACAAATTACCCCTAACATCTCCCCTGTACTTACTTCCAACCACTTAAAACTATGCCCTCTCGAGCTAGCGATTTGTTTTCACTAAATATATTAGAGTTTATCTGAAACGAGGCAAAATTCCTAATGACAAAGTTTAAATCGCTACTGGACGGAGTATTACTTTGTACCTTCGACTGAGATCTAAGGGTTATGGAAACCGTCAAATTGACAAGCACCAGATCGGCTTCATACTCTATCACCATGAGTACGAATTTTGATGGTTAACCATACAATTTGAAATATGTTGAATTGAGGACCAGGTCATTTATGATACTTTGCTTCCTGCTCTATGCTCACGAGTCATTAGTGAAATTTCATCGCTTCTGCGAAAGCAAATACCATATGTTTGTTCAAAAGGCTGTGAATAATTTTACTAACTCCCCGAACTCACTAGAGGATTGGCACGGGTATTAATAATTCTATGAGATTTGCTACTTTTCATTGTGTCCCCGATTTGCTGCGAACACTGCGATTCTTCTAGAATGGGAAGGGCTCCGATTCTGTACGTGAAGGAGATTGGTTATCCGATACTGGCGTCTTTTGGCATTCCGGGTACGTTTTGCTGCCCCTTTCAATCTGTTGCTGCTCTATTTCAATGTTATGGAGGGCTCTGTATTCTCAGTTTAAAGGCAACCACGCGCCCGCTCCCATCCACTCCCCATTCCACGAATTACTTGTAGTCTGGCACCATATCGGTGGTTTAAGGTCCAGACCATTGATATTGGAGGCTCCTGTCAATGAACTGACACCGTTTTCCTTTATTTGATGTGGTTCGTGCGGGTGGCCAAATAGCCCATGTATGTGGGTCTCTACACTCTTTTTTTTAAATCTCTATTCGGAGAGCTATTTGGGTGACAATTACAGGTTGAGACTTCAATACCTTCCAATGCAAGTAACTAAGCATAATGTCAGGAAACACTGAGACAGATGGCCAGAAGCGCAGTTAGGCGATATATTTTAAGCTGCAAGTTTCGTGGGAAAAGAAATACCTCCAAGTTTTTCCGCTCTGCTCAGGAGATTTCAATTTCAATTTACGGCGTTGCTAAAGTCCCGAATGCTTCCGGCTATCGTTCATTGCCTGCTTTAAAATATCCATGGAGTGCAGGTGATTGCTGTAATCTGATAAGAGGGCCGGAGCAGCACAGTAGATGGGAATCGGTTTAGAATGTGCGAATGGATAGGTGCTGGATTCGTCTATGGGAGCCTAGTTTTCGCCGTGGATTCAGAGGATTTAAGGATCTGTTTCTGTGCTGCATGTCTATGCTTTTTTTTCCAATCACTTTCTCACAATGCATTAATTAATTAGCTTAATTAATTATGTATGTCACATGTGAATCAAAACATACAGTGTAATGAGTCGATTGAATCAACGACAAATGCTGTGCATGTACATACAACGTGCAGTCCGCAAGTGCTCAGGCTTCTTGCGCCAACATAAGATGTTCACAATTTACTAATCCTTAGATGTTTATTTAACGCTGCGTGATAATGGACGCTGCTAATTTATTTAAATACAGCTCCAATAAGGTTGTCAAGCTGAGCAGGAGGCAGCCTCCTTCTTCACTGTCATACTTGGCGGCTGTTTAAGTGGTTATAGTCGTTTACGTTCTTTCTTCTTCTTTCAGCGAACGTGGTAACGGCTGCCATCCTGTACCGGGCAAAGTGCGGTCTTTCCAAAGGAATCACGTGTTACATGATTTTGATGGCTATCTCCGACCTGTTCGTGCTCATTATCCACGTGTTGCTTCGAGCAATCTTCATTTACTATACACCTAATTCTTTCCTCTCCCGCAGTGCTGTGTGCCCTTCATATATACACTTGCGTCTCCTAAGCCTAGATTTTTCTGTCTGGCTAACCGTGTCTTTCACGATTGACCGCTTTGTCAGCATTTGCTGTCCGAAACTGAGGCACAGATATTGCACGGAGAGGACGGCCACCGTGGTTATTGTGTTCTTGTGCGTGCTAAGCTGCTTAAAGTATATTCCCTTTCACTTCATGTACGAGCCTAACTACACCATGGATAACGTGAACTGGGGGTGTCGGCCCAAAGCCGTGTACTTCACATCTAACTGGTGGCTTGCTTTCAGTTGGATGTGCAGCATCTCTTTATCCTTACTCCCCTTCGCTACCATTCTTCTCCTGAACGGGCTGACGGTCAGGCACATCATAGCAACCGGCAGGATCCGCCGGCGCCTGAAGAAACAGAATGGCAAGGACAGCGAAACGGAGAGTCGACACAAGTCAATGGTTTTACTCTTCACAGTTTGCGGCACGTCCATACTACTCTGGACGACAGCTTTGGTAACTAACATCTGTACTCGAGTCACAATTAATTTTCAGGGCAAGGATCTCACTAGCCCCTCTGCTGTAGCCAATGAGGTGGGGTTATTACTCATGCGTGTCAGCGCAGGCAGTAATACTTGCATCTACGCAATGACGCAAAGCAAGTTCAGGCAGGAGCTGAAAAACGGGATTAAAAGTCTAACTCGTGTTCTCGTTAAGCTACTCAATCTGGTACGCCAGTAAACCTAAAACTGGAGATTTATCGTAGCTCACTATTTATCAGAGGCACTATTTATCGTAGCTCAACGTCAAATAAATTTATTATCAAAGAATATATGAAACCATAATGTTAAGATACAGCAACCATGAATATAGAATTGAGACAGGTTTATTTTTTAGAAACAAAGAAACATTTATTTAAACTCAGCTTAACAACAAATGAAAAGTAAACAAACGACTAACTCAACCAGAAGTTAACTGCTATACGGCAACTGGGACAGTTCTTAAAGCAATAAATTCTTAAGTGATTCTAAAAATTGCCGGTACAACTTTCAGTAGAAAGTAAAACTCCACTTTAAAACAAAACTGCGTCATGAGACGAATACGCAGCATAGCAGAGTAACTGACGAATTAAACAATGAACTAACCTGCGTCACAGCGAGGTTTTCCCGTTTTATAACTGTTCGAACAAGCCATCACATGACCTCTCACTGGCGGGAAAATTACTTCATATGACCTCACACTGGCGGGAAATTACGTCACCCACCATCACAAGACCATTACATCATGCTCACCAGATACTCAGTTACATCATGGTCATAAGACAGTCGCAAAATACCCACGGGCATGTAACTACCCTAAGAAACATTTTCCTGCAGGCAGTCACAATGTATCAATAAAATACAACGGAATCAATGGCAAAATGAACAAAAAGAAAGACTCCATATCCAAAAACAAACAAGTAATAATGATAATAAATAAATAATGCATGACCCCGAGAATATGAGCTGAAAGAGATCTTGAAAGTGAGTCCATAGGTTGTGTACAATGATTACTCTTGCGTTGTGGTAAGTAAGAATATACATGCTGGTTAACGAGCCTGTGGTGGAGGATAACATCTGTTCCTGTTCGCCGTGGTATGGTATCTAAGGCTTAATGCATTCTTTCTGATGGTAGCAGCACGAAAATAGATTGGCCTAGATGCTGGGTCCTAGACCATTGACACTGCTTGCTTGTGGAAAAATTCTTTAGTCAATGGTCGTGATTGCTGCGTGTTGCAAACGTTGTGATTTCGGAATTGGTGTTTCCACATTAGAAAATGATGCAACCAGTTAGGATACTATCCACTGTGCATCTGTAGAAGTTGGTCAACGTTTAAGATGCCATGATTTCTTTGAAATGCCTTTTCCCTGCTAGTCTCTGGAAAGAAGCTCTAATATAATAACGCTCAGGAATTTAAAGTTATTGACGCTCTCCGACTCGGATCGCCGAATGAGCACTGTCACATGCGTCCTTTATTCAAATATCAGCTAATTGGCTTTGCTGACGTCGAATGAGATGTTGTTGTTGTGGAACCACTCGACTAAATGAACCATCTCCCTGCAATATGTCAATTCCTAGCCACTTACGATTCTACAAACATCAGTAGCACAGTAAGCAAAAGCCTATGGCGCTGGAACTATACATCGCCTCACAATCAAGATTGTGAATCGAGAAAAGCAGGGAGCAAAGCATACGGCAGTGTGGTGTATCTGTACAGGTGGTGTTTGGGGAGGAAATGTTTTTGGAAATCTAGGCTGCCTAATGTCAGCACGTGAGGGAATGAAGGACCCAGTTACACTGGGGCTATCTGTTCTTAGGTCTTAAACTTACTGTTTGGCTTTAAATGATAAATGCCGAATCTCAATAAACTTCATTCTGGTTTATGCTATTCTCATCTCCAAGCACTGTCCTTTTCAGATCTCAGCCCCGGCCACCCCGGATTATTTGATTGTTAGACCATAAGATATAGGAGCAGAATTAAACCATTTCCCCCAACGAAGCTGCTCCGCCATTTCAACATAGTTGATTCAATTTTACTGGCTGCCCAGCCTTCTGCCTTCTCCCCATATCCCTTCATAACCTGACTAGTCAAGAAACTATCAACCTCTGTCTTAAATATATATACATATTTGGCCTCCACAGCTGCTTGTGGAAAAGAATTCCACACATTCACTACTCTGTCGAAAGAAATTCCTCCTCATCCAGTTTTTAAAAGGACACCCGTCTATTCTGAAGCTGTGTCCTCTGGTTGTAGATTCTCCCACATAGGCAATATATTCTCCGCATCCATTCTATCCAGACCTTTAATCATTTGCTATGTTTGGATAAGGGCAACCTTCGTTCTGAATTCTAATGAATGCAGGTCTAGAGCCATCAAACGATCTTTATATGACAAGTGATTCAATGTTGAAATTACCATTGTGAACTCCTTTGAATCCACGACATTCTAAAGAATGATGGTGAGCAACCAGAAGTCTTGGTGCGTATTGACACAAATAACAGTGGTAGGAATGATGAGGAGATCTTGAAGAGATATTTCAGGAAGCTTGTTAGAAAGCTTTAGAGCTGAAAGTTTTAAACTAATATGACACAGGGAGGGTAACCAGAATGATAGAGCCGAGGATGGGGTCATTGGTTTACAAACAGAGGTAGTGTATAGTGAGACTGCTAGCAAGCAGAGGCTGAGGAAATTTAACTGCATGAGTTGTGATGAAAAAGGGGAGAAAATCGAAAAGGGTTATGATTACCAGATTGAAGGTGTTATACTTGAATGCACGCTGCATCCGAAATAAGCCAGATTAATTTGTAGAGAAGTTACAGATTGGCATCTGTGACTTTGTGGACATGGCTGAAAGAAGATTTATCGCTAGGCGCTTTACACCCAATGACAAACATTTTACCCAAACGATATGCAATTAAGAGGGGAGGGGTGTTTGGGTGGCTCTGCTGGGAAAAAAATCAAATCCTTAGGTGACAGAGTGTTGGAGGATGTAGAATTGATGAGGGTAGAGCCATGTAGGGCCCTAATGGGTGTTATCTACAGGCCACCAAACAGTAGCATGGATATTGGGTGCAAGTTGAATAGGGAGTTAACATTGGCATGTGGCAAAGGTAATGTCGCAGCAGTTATGGGGGATTTCAACATGCAGGTGAACTGGGAGAATCAGGTTGGTGCTGGACCCCAGGATAGGGAGTTTGTAGAGTGCCTATGGGATGCATTCTTGGAACAGCTTGTACGAGAGCCGACCACGGACAAGGCTATTCTGGATTTAGTGTTATATAATGAATAGGATTTGATAAGCAATCTTGAAGTAAAGGAGCCATTAGGAGGTAGTGATCATAATATGATAAGTTTTTATCTGCAATTTGAGAAGAATAATGGCAGCTCGGAGGTGTCAGTGTTGCAGTTGAACAAAGGAGTCTATGGAGCCATGAGGAAGGAGCTGGCCAAAGGTAACTGGACGGATATCCACACAGAAAAGACTGTGGAACAGCAATGGCAGGTATTCTTGGGAATAATGCACAAGGTGCAAACTCAGTTCATCCCCCGGAGAAGGAAGGATTCAAAGGGGGGAAAGGGGCCACAGTGGTTGACAAAGGAAGTCAGAGATTGCATAGCATTGAAAAAAAGGAAGTATGACAGATCTAAGGTGAGTAGGAGGACAGATGATAGGGAAATTTTTAAGGAACAACAGAACTTAACTAAAAAAAGCAATACGGGGAGAAAAATTGAGGTACGAACGCAAGCAAGCCAGGAATACAAAGGAGGATAGCAAAAGCCTTTTTAGGTATGTGAAGAGAAAGAAGATAGATAAGAACAATGTTGGGCCCTTGAAGAATGATTTGGGTGAAATTGTTATGGGAAACAGAGAAATGGCAGAAGAATTTAATAAGGACTTTAGATCTGTCTTCACTAAGGAAGACACAAGCAATCTCCAAGATTTATGGATTGGCCAAGGACATAGGGTAACAGAGGAAATGAAACAGATTGACATTAGGAAGGAAACGGTGATGAGTAGACTGATGGGACTGAAGGCTGTCAAATCCTCAGGTCCAGATGGTCTGCATCCTAGGGTACTAAAGGAGGTGGCCCTGGAAATTGCGGATGCATTGGTAACCATTTTCCAATGTTCCTTAGATTCAGGATCAGTTCCTGAGGATTGGAGAATGGCTAATGTTATCCCACTTTTTAAGAAAGGAGGGAGGGAGAAAACAGAGAACTATCGACCGGTCAGCCTAACATCAGTAGTGGGGAAGATGCTAGAGTCCATTATTAAAGATGAAATTCTGGCATATCTAGATAGCAGTGATAGGATTGGGCCGAGCCAGCATGGATTTACCAAGGGTAAATTATGCTTGACTAATCTATTGGAGTTTTTCGAGGATGTAACCAGGAAGTTAGACAAGGGAGATCCAGTGGATGTAGTGTACCTTGATTTTCAGAAGGCATTTGATAAGGTCCACGTAGGAGATTGGTGGGTAAAATCAAAGCTCAGGGCATTGGGGGGAAGACATTGACATGGATAGAAAACTGGTTGTCAGATAGAAAGCAAAGGGTAGCGGTGAATGGATGCTTATCGGAATGGCAGGTGGTGACTAGTGGGGTGCCACAGGGCTCGTTATTGGGACCACAGCAGTTTACGATTTACATCAACGATTTAGATGAAGGCATTGAGAATAACATCAGCAAGTTTGCTGATGATACTAAGCTGGGTGGCAGTGTGACATGTGACGAGGATGTTAGGAGAATTCAGGGTGACTTGGATAGGCTGGGTGAGTGGGCAGATACTTGGCAGATGACGTTTAATGTGAATAAGTGTGAGGTTATCCACTTTGGGAGTAAGAACAGGAAGGCAGATTATTATCTAAATGGTGTAAAGTTCGGTAAGGGAGAAATACAAAGAGATCTAGGAGTCCTTGTCCATCAGTCACTGACGGTGAATGAGCAAGTGCAGCAGGCAGTGAAGAAGGCTAATGGAATGTTGGCCTTTATTATAAAGAGAATTGAGTACAAGAGCAAGGAAATCCTCTTGCATGTCCACAGGGCCCTGGTGAGACCACACCTGGAGTATTGTGTACAGTTTTGGTCTCCAGGGTTAAGGAAGGACATCCTGGCTGTAGAGTAAGTGCAGCGTAGATTCACGAAGTTAATTCCTGGGATGTCTGGACTGTCTTACGCAGAGAGGTTAGAGAGACTGGGCTTGTACTCGCTGGAATTAAGGAGATTGAGAGGGGATCTGATTGAAACATATAATATTATTAAGGGATTGGACAAGATAGAGGCAGGAAATATGTTCCAGATGCTGGGAGAGTCCAGTACCAGAGGGCATGGTTTGTGAATAAGGGGTAGGTCATTTAGGACAGAGTTAGGGAAAAACTTTTTCTCCCAGAGAGTTGTGGGGGTCTGGAATACACTGCCTCGGAAGACAGTGGAGGCCAATTCTCTGGATGCTTTCAAGAAGGAGCTAGATAGGTATCCTATGTATAAGGGAATCAAGGGATATGGTGACAAGGCAGGAACCGGGTATTGATAGTAGATGATCAGCCATGATCTCAAAATGGCCGTGCAGGCTCGAAGGGCCGAATGGTCTACTTCTGCACCTATTGTCTATTGTCTATTGAAACTACACGATTGAAAAGAACTTGATGGGAGGTACACCGAGACCGAAAAGTAGCGTGGTGAGTGGTCCACAAATTACAATGGGAAATAGAAGTGCATGCCAAAAGTCATGGGCGATTTCAATACGCAGGGTGATTCGACGGTCCTGGACGACAAGGGGCAGAATTCTAAAATGCCGATCGCGTTGTGCAGCAGCTCATAGTTAAGCCCTCTAAGACATCAACTATTCTGGATTGCGTGCTCTGGGCCCGGAGGTGATTTGGGTGCTTAAAGTAAAGAACCCTTAGGAGAAAATAATTACAATATGATAGATTTCACCCTCAACATCCAGAGGATGAAGGTAAAGTCCGATGTTTCCCTACTAAATGTATCCAGCGGCCTGAAAATGATGCTACAGAGAAGGTAATGGTGGACAAAGAAATGGAGGATGAACTGAATACATATTTTCCATCACTCTTCACTGTGGAAGACGCTAGCAGTATGGTAGAAGTTCTAAAATGCAAGGGTAGGGAAACCGAAACGACTGAAGGTAGATAAATCACATGGATCCGATTATCTGCAGTCTAGGGTGCTGAAAGAGGTGAATGAAGAGATTGTGGGGGCATTATTAATGATCTTTGAACAATCAACCGATTCAGGCATGAATCTGTAGGACTGGAAAATTGCAAATGGCACCCCGCTCTTTGAGAATGGAGAGAAACAGAATAAAGTAAATTATAGGTAGTTAGCCTGATTTCACTGTTTCAGAAAGACGTTGAAGTACAGTGTTAACGATGTGGTTTCGGCGTATTTGGCCGAAGTCAGCATTGTTTCCGTCAGGGAAAAATTTGTCAGAATACCACGGTGAACTACACACGCAAAACGCTGGAGGAACTCAGCGGGCCAAGATGCATCTACGAACAAAGTACAGACAAAGTAACGGCCGAAAGCGCTTCGGTAGGACTGGAGAAAAAAAAATGTTGAGGACTAGATTTGAAAGGTGCAGGAAAGGCAAAGATTAATGCCAGACGGTAGGTGAAACTTGGAGACGGGAGGGTTGGGGTGAAGCAAAGAGCTAGGTAGTTGATTGGTGAAAGCGACAGAAGTCCATGGAAGAAAGATGAAAGGGGGAGTAGCACCAAAGGGGGGCGATGGGCTTACAAGGGACTTCCTTCAACAACTAGCAAGCAGGATAGACAAAAAAGAATCAGTGGAAGTTATGGACCGAGATTTTCCGAAGACTCATAACAGAGTGCCATACTTGAGGTTGCATAATAAGTTGAAAGCCTAGAGTATGAAAAAATATATACTAGCATGCCTGGCAGGAGGCAAAAAGTGGGAATAGAACGAATCTTCTGTGGCTGGCTGCCGGTTATTTGCGGTATTATACTGGGTTCTGTGTTGATCGCTTCTTATTCCGCTATATGTTAATTATTTGAATGACGGAATTGACGGGTTTTTTTTTGTGGCCAGGCTTGCGGAAGTTATGAAGCTCAGTGGAGAAGCAGATAGTGTAGACGAAGCAGAGAGGCTGCAAAAGTAGGTAGATGGATTAGGGGAATGGCCAAAGAAGTAGCAGATGGAATACAGTGTCGAGAAGTGTATGATCATGTACTTTGGTAGAAGAAATGAAAGCGTAGATTATTTTCTAATTGGTGAGAAATTTCGATAATCCGAGGTGTAAAGTGAATTTGAAGTCGCATCCATGATGCCCTAAAGTTTAGTCGGTAGTGAGTAAGTCAAATACAAAGTCAGCGTTGATTTCTGGAGAGGAGGTAATGTTGATGCTTGAAAAGGCACCGGTGAGGCCTCATTGACAATATTGCTTCAAAGGCTTCAAATGTGCATTTAACATCAGGGAAATGTATACGATATACCTCCTGAAATGCTTTCTCTTCGGATCCATCCAGGAAAACAGAGGAGCTCCGCCAAAGAAAGAATGCCAATTAGAAACCCAAAACCCCTCCCTCTCGCGCGTAAAAGGCAGCATGCAACAATCCCCATCCCTCCCACCTACAAAAACACATCGGCACCCCATCACCAAGCACTCAAGCGCGAGCAAGGCAATAGCAAATACAGAGAATTGCAGTATTCGAAAGACTACTAGTTGACCCTCTATTCAACATGCCACAGGATCTCTCTCTCTCTCTCTCTCTCTCTCTCTCTCTCTCTCTCTCTCTCTCTCTCTCTCTCTCTCTCTCTCTCTCTCTCTCTCTCTCTCTCTCTCTCTCTCTCTCTCTCCCCCCCACCCGAAAAAGGGAGAACAAGTTGTCTCCTTTTCACAGCGAGAGCGGAGACATAACCAACAACTCGCTGGTTTCTGCTGTCCGTTGTGTTGTTTTTTCCGAGCTCCGTGTCCTCCACAACATTTCAGCCCTGGAAAAAGCCTCTGAATATCCACACGATCGATGCCTCTCGGTATCTTATACACCTAACAAGTCACCATTCATCCTCTGTCGCTTGAAGACCTATTCTCATATTGGCATACTCCCCAATACAGGCAACATCTCCTCTGAACCCTTTCTATGTTTTCCACATCCTTAATGTAGTACGGCAACCAGAACTGAACAAGTGGGGTCTGCCAAGGGACCTATATAGCTGCAAAATTGCCTCTCGGCTCCAAAACACAATCCCACGTTCGATGAAGTCCAATAGACCATCTGCCTTCTAAACCACAGAGTGAGGCTGCGCAACAGCTTTGAGTGTCCTATGGACTCTGACCCCAAGATCGCTCTGATTCCCCACACTGTCAAGAGTCTTACCATTAATACTATATTCTGCCATCATATTTGACCTACGAAAATGAACCACTTTACACTTAGCTGAGTTAAACTCAATTTGCCGCTTCTCAGCCCAGTTTTGCATACAATCAATGTCCCGCTGCAACCTTTGACAGCCCTCCACAATATCCATAACAGCCCCAACGTTTGTGTCATCAGCGTTTGCTAACCCATCCCTCAATTTCCTCATCCAGGTCATTTTGAAAATTCGTGAAGAGTAGGGGTGCCAGATCAGATCCCTGAGGCACACCACTCGTCACCGACCTCCATGCAGAACATGACCCGTCCACAACCTCTCTTCGCCTTCTGCGGGCAAGTCAGTTCTGGATACACAAAGCAATGTCCCTTTGGATCCCAGGCCTCCTTATTTCTCAATAAGCCTTGCATGGGGTACCTTATCAAATCCCTTGCTGAAATTCACCTCTGATGTTTGCACCTTCTCCCCGTTTAGATAATAGACTGCACTTTTATTCCTTTTACCAAAATCCATGACCATACATTTCCCAAAACTATAATCCATCTGCCTCTTGTACATCCAATCTTCCAAATATCTAATTCCTGCTGCAGTCGCATTACTTGCCTCCACCTGTCATCGAATCATCCGACAAACCTTGCTGCAAACCCATCAATTCCATTATCTAAATCAGTGACAAATAATTTGAAATGCAGCCGACCCAATACTGACCCCTGAGGAACTCGAAAAGGTTCCTTTTATTCGCATTCGCTGTCTCCTGCATGTTAGCCATTCCGCTACCCATGCCATTATCTTTCGTGTAAGGCCATAAGATTTTATCTCGTTCAGCAGCCTCATGTGGCGCACTATATTAAACGCCTTCTGAAATCCACACTGGTTCGTGAGTGAGTGTTTCCAGCATATCCGTTTATTTCACAATGGCATTCTCTGCAGCATTCATATGGTAATACTTGGGTACCTGTTGCAGAGACTTCAACTGAAAACTGAAGTTAAAGTTCAAGTGCGAGAAATCTGAAAGTTAAAGGTATTGGTGAGCAAACTTGACTTTCCATGTATCAGGTGTGCAGAGAGGAAATGGATATCGTGTTTCAGATCCGTGTCTTTTCATGGAGAGGTCAGAAAGCTAGAGAGAAGAGAGAATTATGAAGACAGCGGTATTGTGTGTATTCGGGGAGAAACTACAGATACAATGAGAGGGACCATTAAGTGGAGTTGTCTAATAGAGAAATAGGTCGGTGGATGGCAACCTATGGCAATTGATGCAGCGGTGGGAGGGGAGGCGGCTTGCAACTGACAGACAGAAAGGGAGACAAACGTGAGAGTTTGGGGAGATCGGGCACGCGCGAGTGAGAAACAATATGGGACGGGGTCTTGGGGAGAGACAGAGAAAAGGGAGACACAGACAAAATGAAAAATAAAGAGACATGGCCGGGGAGATGGACGGATGAAGGTAAAGAAAGGAAAAGAGCGAGAGCTAGAGAAAGAAGAAAGCGATGTAGTGTGGGGAACAATAATAACAAAGAAAGGATGAGCAGGAATCTATACCATTGGCTGCTGGTTTTGAATATGTGGGAGACCTCTTAGAAAGACCTGAAAGGTTTCAGAAAGCAAACAGCATACGGACAGCAAAGGAATATTCGTTAAACAGTACGATAATAAGACAAAGTACCAATGCTTGGAAATATGTCATAGAACACAGAACATAAAGCAGAATAGTACAACAGAGTTCGGGTCATTCTCCCCACGATCCTTTGTCGATTTAAATAGACCTACTCCATCACATCGCCCTTAGAATGCACTAAGACCACCTTAAAGGTATGTTGTCTAGTACTCACTAATGTCGCCCTGTCGAAAATGCACTGTCTTTCCAATCTTTCAACGCCTGTCATAATGTTAGACACTTCTATCAAGTCGCCTCTCATCTTTTTCTCCGGCCTTGCTCGTTCAACATTTCCTCATAAGACATGTTTCCTGATCCAGGCGGCATCCTGGTAAATTTCTTCTGCACGTTCTCTAAAGCGCCACATCTTTCCTGTAATGAGACGATCAGAATTGAGCACACTAATCCGTGCCTGGTTTCGACCAGCATCTAATACGCTTTATTAAACACCAAATCAACATGTACGGCAAAGTTGAAATGTCAATGGACACAAAGATCCCACTGTTCCTCCGCACTGCAATGGATTCTGGCATTAACTATGAGTTCTGTCTTCCAATTCGACTTTACAGCCCCTATGACTTCACACTTTTCTGGATTGAACTCCAGATCCGACGTTTTAGTCCAGCTCTGCTGATGTCTGCCTTGTTCCCTACCACAACCTTCGGCACTGGCCACACACTACCAAAATCCGTGTCACCTTAATAGCCTTATCTTCCAGTTCTTCATCTGCGTCATTTATACAGAAAAAGCACAAATATCAGGGGTCTCAGAGCAGATCCCTGCGGAACACCACTACTCACGAACTTTCAGGTAAAATCTGTGCAATCTTAAGAACGAGGGATGATCTCATTGAAACCTAGCGAATGGTTAAATGCCTTGATAGTAGAGGTGGGAAGGGTGTTATGGTGAGATAGCCTAATACCAGAGGACTCAATACCAGAACAGAGGGGTGTCTCTTTAGAACGAAAATTGGAAGGAATTTCTTTAGCCAAAGAGTAGTGAATCTGTAGAGTTCTCTGCCACAGGCAGCAACAGAAGCCAAGTCTTTAAGTATGTTTAAGGCAGACGTTGATAGTGTCCTCACTGTTCAGGGTACGAAAGGATAAGGGGAGAATGCAGGAGAGTGGAGCTGAAGGGAACATTAGAACAGCCATGATAAAATGCGGAGCTGACGCGATGGACCAAATGGCCTAATTCTGCTCCTATATCTAGTGGTCTTATTGCCTTATCTGTGTAACCTTCAGTTTCGGTCAGCATGCGTTTGTCTACGGGCAAGATAACCTCCGGCCTATCGAAACTGTGAAATATCGTTTCTGTGGATGCTGTGTGATGTGTTGCCCCATTAAAATCCGTACCGCAAAATGTCAGACAGTCCACCATATGCAATTAAACGGTTGAGCTTTAGAATTCTTAATCTGTGTTAGTAAAGAAACTAAAAAGAAAAAAAACATACATTTTAATGTAACGGTCGAATGTGCACGTTAGAGCACACGGTTGTCCGTCCGTTCATTCCCTTTCGACCTCCTCCGAGCGTCGGCGACTCCTGGACCTTCGCTCCAAGACCACTCTCTTCTGTTCTGTGGTATACCAACTTTCTCCACTTGCGTCTACTCTCGTCATCTTTTAGTGACAAAAGAACTCGAAAAACCTCTTTAAGGCGCACAAGAAAGAAACAACCTGTCTCTCATTATATGACGCACATGACAAAGCCCCGTTATCTCTAGTCATGTCCCAAACACTACTGGTACGGAGAAACCATTACATTAGCAGTGAATCATTACAAAGAGCCATTACATTAGCAGCAAAACCTTATAAAGCGTTACTTCCACTATTCCCTTTGCCATTTATTAGCAAACCAATTAAAAATCCGAGTTCCCAAATATCCATGAATCCCATATTTCAGAACATTTTGAATGTGCCTTCTATGGGAAGCCATTTCAAATGTCTTACGAAAACCCACAAAGCAGATCCACTGCTCAGCCTTCTTCAATGTGTATTTCCGTTGTTTAGAAAATGTCAGATATTACTCCTGTACGTAGTATTCTGTATACACAGTAAGGTTTTGGGAATTACTAGAGTAGGGGAAAGTGAATAGAGTTAAATATACAGATAGTTTTTTTCAAGATGAGGAACAGACATATTTGATCCGAGTATAGGGTAGTATGACACGGAAAGTTGCCTCGCAAATGGGCAGGTATGTTATGTTTTATGCACCATGTTAACAATTATTTTCTAATTCATGCCGGATGTGTCGGTTTTGCATACTGTCTGAAACACACAACCGAAAGCCTCTCAATAAAAGATTGCATGGTCGAGTGATTATATCCTTGAAATTCGGAACTAACAACAATTCACAGCAAACAGAGAAATACCATGAATATTTTGAGGAATTATTCCAAAAAGCACAGTCAATTTATTAGGTGTTATTGCGTTTGTTACATTTATTGCTAGGAAGGCCATTTTGTTGAAATGGAAGGATATATCTGCTCCTACTTTGTCACAATGGTTCTCTCAAGTGATGCTGTGTTTCATTTTGCAGAAAATTAGAAGTCGAACCTTTGAACCTTTATTTGATTTTGAGCAGAGCTGGGGTTCATTTGCTCGTTACTATTATTTCAGTTAACTGATAGATTTCCTCCACGATCTAAATGTAAATTTAGTTCTGATATTTTTTTCTTCTTGTTGGCGGTTTGATGTTTATTTTTAGAAGCTTTCTATATGACGCATGGCTCCGGGGTTGTGCCCTCAATGGGTTCTTTTTTTTCTCACTTTTCTTTGCTTAGTAGGGGTTTTTTTATTCACAAAAGTCTTCAATCTTTAAGATAATTTTTGAGGCATTGTATCTGTTATTACTTCGAAGTACCTGTGTATTTTTAATAATAATAATCATCATCATCATCATCATCATCATCATCATCATCATCATCATCATCATCATCATCATCATCATCATCATCATCATAAAAGTTTTGAAAATAAACAATTCACAGCAAAACCAGCATTTTCTCAGTTGCCGTCTTCAGGAGAGTTTTGGAGAGAAGAAAGAGATGTAACATCTTTGTTTCAGGGTTCCTCCCGCCGGCATCTCCCAGCTTGAATTTGCAAGCACCTCCCAATCTCTGCTAATAGCGTTCTCCTGGCTCTGCAACTCTGACAGTGCTTCCTTGGCTTCTGCAACTTCCAGTGACGTTTTATCAGAAACTACAATATAACCGCCGATCGACACACCACCCTGAACGTTACTTATATCATGGAAAACCAGATCTGCCACGGAAAACGCCTTTCAGGAGCGCAAATTTATTATCGTCCCATTCACTGCTATCTGAACCCCTCCGTCCGATCAAATTCAGTCATACACGGCTCTGGTATGAAGTAGGGGACAGAGAGCTACTCGTTATTAAGCGGGCCTGGGTGGAATGAACATTTTGGTTAATAGGAAACACCGAGCATTTCCTGATCTGTATTGCCCAACAAAACCTCATATCCATCCAAACGCCCTGCCAATTCATCACGCTACAGGCTTGCTCTACCTTGCTTCTTCAAAGAATTTAACTTCACTGTTTCCTGCCTATCAGGTTCCAAGAGTACAATGGCTGGCGCCCGGTCACTGTAATTTGACTCATCCCATCCACTCTGGACCCCGCCTCCTGAATACCTGTCCCAGATCGTGGTATTCTGTGGGAAATCTGACAAAGCCGAGGGTTTCAAAGACAGGCGAGGTCGCTGTATCCTCCATAGGGGATAGGGCCGATTGCAGATAGGTGACGTGGCAAAACGGGCTCCAGCTGGCTATCCTCCCGGTAGACCAATCAATGCAAGGATTATGGCGGCGTAAGCAGGGATATCCAAGTACTATAGGGGCTTGAGGAGAGGAGATTAGGTTAAATTGTACCTGCTCCCGATGATTCCCGGAGAGGATCAGAGACAGTGGTGGAGTACGGTGAGTGACTCGAGCCAGAAGTCTTCCGTCCAGTGCCCAGGCTTCCAGAGGGGTAGACAACAGCTCCCGAGTAATTCAGGCCTTGGCAGCTATGTCTTCATCCAACAGATTCCCCTCAGCTCCGGATTCTATCAAGGTAGACAAGGACAAGGACTGTTGGTTGTAGGTTACAGTAGCTTGGATCTGCATCCGGGTTTGGGGAACAGAAGGGAGTGTCGTCTGATTCACCAGAACAGTTGGAGTGGGGGCTACCCTAGGAGCAGACGGGGAAGAGAGGCTGGCCGAAGATGGTAAGGTGGGCAGTAGGATGACCCGAGGAGCGGGGTAACCGGTCTTTTCTCTCAGACGTTCTCGAAGTCGAATATCTACTCTGGTGGCTAGAGAGACCAAAGAGTCTAGGCTGTTCGCGTCATCCCTGGCCGCTAATTCATCTTTTATCTTGTCAGAGAGACGCCGTCGAAACACATTGTAGTGCTTCATCACATTGTACACTACATTGTAGTGCCAGAGGTGGTAGGGTGAAGGTGAGAGCCGGAAAGGTGATTGGCAAAAGGGATACAGAGCTGGAGAAGGGAAAGGATCATGGGATGTGAGGCCTTGGGAGAAAGAAAGAGGGAGGGGATCACCAGAGGGAGATGGAGAATAGGCAGAGTGATGGGCAGAAGGAGAGAGAAAAAAAGGAGTATTGCAGTGAGTTAGGTTGCACTCAATTGTGCCCCTCTAGAAGTTTCTGACGATTTGGAGGGCCATACCAAACTTCCTCAACTGTCTGATTTGAAAGAGACGCTGTTTTGCCTTTTTCCCCAAACAGCTGGTATGTACAAACCACGTGAGGTCGTCGGTGATGTTCACGCTCTCAATCCTAGATCCATTGACGTCAACAGGGATTAGGCCCCTCCATTCCTCCAGTAATCCGACATTGCTGGAGAGGACTGTTTTCTTGACACCACTGTGTCAGAGAGATGACTTATTCCCTGTAGGCCACCTCGTTATTGTATGAGATAAGGCCAAGTAGTGGTGCCAGTCCTCTGGCACCATGCTAAAGTGACCAAACATTTTGGAAAGATCATTTCTAATGCCACCACAATCTCTGTCGCTGCCTCCTTCAGAACCCTAAGGTACAGTCCATCTGGTCCCGGTGACCTCATAGTTTTTTCAGCTTTTTGGGAACCTTCCGTCTTGTAACAGTAATAGCACCCACTTCTCTTCCTTCGCACACTACAGCATCAGGCATATTACTAGTATCTTCCACAGTGAAGACTGATCCAAAATACTTATTCATTTCATCAGCCATCTCCTCATCCTCCATTATAATTTCTCCTGCCTCATTTTCTAGCGGTCTTACATCCACTCTCAATTCTCTTTTATTTTTAACATACTTGGAAATACTTCTACTATCACCTTTGATATTATTTGTTAGTTTGCTTTCGTAATTCATCTTTCCCTTCTAATGATTTTAATTGCTCTCTATAGGGTTTTAAAAACTTCCCAATCCTCTATCTTCCTTTTATTTTTTGCTTTGTTATATGCCCTTTCTTTTGCTTTTACAACAGCTTTGATTTCACTTGTCAGCCACGTTTGAGTGTTTCTTCATTTTTGGAATACACATACCCTGCACCCTCCTGATATTTCCCAGGATTACACGCCATTCCGGCTCTGCTGTCATTCCTGTCAGCAGCTCCTTCTAATTTATTTTGGCCAACTACTCTCTCATATCATTGTATTTCCCTTTACTCCACTAAAATAAGGCTGCACCAGGCTTTACTTTCTCCCTATCACATTTCAAATCACAATCACTGTTTGAGTGCTGTTGGGGGTGGGGTGGGGGTGGACAGCCTACCCGGGGGAAGCAATAGTTGCCGTGACCCTGGCACAGAGTCTGGCCCTGTGGCTCATAAGCATAGGGAAAGGAAGTGGAAGGCAATAGTGATAGGGGACACTATAGTTGGGGGGTCAGACAGACGATTCTGTGGACGTAGGAAAGAAACTCAGATGGTAGTTAGCCTCCCAGGTACCAAGGTCCGGGATGTTTCAGATCGCGTCCAAGATATCTTGCAGTGCTAGGAAGAACAGCCAGAGGTCGTGGTACATATTTGTACCAATGACAAAGGTAGAAAGAGGGTAGAGGTCCTGAAGAAAGACTACAAGGAGTTATGAAGGAAGTCGAGAAGCAGCAGTATCTGGATTACAGCCTGTGCCACGCAACAGTGAGTGTAAGATTAGAATGAGGCGGAGGATAAATGCGTGGCTGAGGGATTGGAGCAGGGGACAGGGATTCAGATTTCCGGATCATAGGGACCTCTTTTGGAGCAGATGTGACCTGTACAAAAAGGAAGGGTTCCACTTGAATCTCAAGGGGACTAAGAACCAGGCGGGGACTTTTACTAAGGCTACCGGGGAGCGTTTTAACTAAAATTGTTCGGGGATGGGAACAGAACTGAAGAGACTGGGGAAGAGGCTGTTGGTTAACAAATAGAGAATAAGGAGGCAGTGTGTGAGGGACGATAGGCAGGTGATAGGGTAGGAACGCGCTGAGACAGACGGTTTGATAGGTTTCTATTTTAACGAAAGTATTGTGAACAAAGCCGATGAGCTTAGAGAGTGGTTCAGTACTTAGAGATATGATGTGTGACCATTGCATAGTTCGCCCAGGGACAGGAATGGTTGCTTCAAGTGCTGGGTCTTAGAAGTTTCAGAAAGCACAAGCAGGGAGGCAAAAGAGGTGGGGGTGTGGCACTGTTGATCAGAGATAGTGTCTCAGCTGCAGAAAAAGTGCACGTCATGGAGGGATTGTCTACGGAATCTCTGTGGGTGGAAGCTAAGAACACGAAGGGGTCAATAACTTCACTGGGTGTTTTTTATAGGCCGCCCAATAGTAACAGGGATATCGAGGAGGAGATAGGGAAACAGATTCTGGAAAAGTGTCATAATAACAGGGTTGTCGTATTGGGAGATTTTAATTTCCCAGATATCGATTGGTATCTCCCTAGAGCAAGGGGTTTGGGTGGGATGGAGTTTGTTCGGTGTATTCAGGCAGGTTTCTTGACACAATATGTGGATAAGCCTACAAGAGCAGAGACTGTACTTCATCTGGTATTGGGAAATGAATCTGGTCAGGCTTCAGATTTTTCAGTGGTAGAGCACTTTGGAGAAAGTAATCATAATTCTATCTTCTTTACAATAGCATTGGAGAGAGATATGAACAGACAGGTTAGAAAAGCGTTTAATTGGAGTCAATGGAATTATGAGGCTATCAGGCAGGAAGCTGGAGGCTTAAATTGGGAACAGATGTTCCCAGGGAAAAGTACGGAAGAAATGTGGCGAATGTTCAGGAGATATCTGTGTGGAGTTCTGCATAAGTACGTTCCACTGAGACAGAGAAGTTATGGTGAGTTACATGGTGAGAACCGTGGTGTTCAAAGGCTGGAATAAATCTAGTCAAGAAGAAAAGAAAAGCTTACAAAAAGTTCAGAGATCCAGGCAATGTTAGAGAACTAGAAGATTATAAGACTAACAGAAAAGAGCTTAAAATGGAAATTAGGAGAGCCAGAAGGGGACATGAAAAGGTCTTAGCGGGCAGGATTAAAGAAAACCGCAAAGCATTCTACTAGTATGTGCAAATCAAGTGTATAAGATGTGGAAGAATAGGACCTATCAAGTGTGACAGTGAGAAAGTGTGAACGGAGCCTGTGGAAATAACAGAAGGCACTTAATGAATAAGTTACTTCAGTATTCAACATGGAAAAGGATTTTGATGATTGTAGTAATGGCTTGCAGCGAACTGTAAAGCTTGAGCATCTAGATATTAAGAAAGAGGATGTGCTGGTGCTTTTGGAAAGCATCAAGTTGGATAAGTCGCCGGGACCGGATGTGATGGACCCCAGTCTACTGTTGGAGGCGTGAGAGGAAATGACTGAACCTCTGACGATGATCTTTGAATCGCCAATGGGGACGGGAGAGGTTCCGGAGGATTGCAGGGTTGCGGATGTTGTTCCTTTATTCAAGAAAGTGAGTAGAGATAGACCAGGAAATTATACACCACTGAGTCTTACTTCAGTGGTTGGTAAGTTGTTGGAGAAGATCCTGAGAGGCAGAATTATTGAAATTTAGAGAAGTATAATATAATTAGGAACAGTCAGCATGGCTTTGTCAAGAGCAGGTCGTGCCTTACGAACCTGATTGAATTTTTTGATGATTTGACTGAACACATTGATGAAGGAAGAGCAGTTAGAAGTAGTGTATATGGATTTCAGCAAGGCATTTGATAAGGTACCCCATGCCAGACCTATTGAGAAAGTAATGAAGCATGGGATCCAAGGGAAAATTGCTTTGTGGATCCAGAACTGGCTTGCCCAAAGAAGGCAAAGTGTGGTTGTAGACGGGTCAAATTCTACATGGAGGTTGGTGACCAGTGGTGTGCCTCAAGGATCTGTTCTGGAACTCGTGCTCCTCCTGATTTTTATAAGGAACATGGATGAGAAATTGGAGGGATGGGTTAGCAAGTTTGCTGATGACACAAAGGTTGGAGGTGTTGTGGATAGTGTGGAGGGCTGTCAGAGCTTACAGGAAGACATTGATAAGATGCAAAACTGGGCTGAGAAGTGGCAAACGGAGTTCAACCCAGGTAAGTATGAAGTGGTTCATTTTGGTAGATCAATTATGATGGCAGAATATAGTATGAATGGTAAGACTCTTGGCAATGTTGAGGATCAGGGGTTATTTGAGTACGAGTCTACCCCATCTAAACTCCACCTCATCTAAAACACTCACTCTAGGGAAATTCCAATCAAAATACCACAGCACTGCTTTCCAGAATCTCTCTCCCTATCTGCTCTTCGATGACCCTGTTACTATTGGGTGTTTTTTAAAAAACACCCAGTGGCGTTATAAACCATTTCCTATTCCTAACTTCCATCCACAGAGACTCCATAGACAGCCCCTCCATGACTTCCTCCTTTTCTGCAGCTGTGACACTATCTCTGATCAACACTGCCACGCCCCCACCTCTTTTGCCTCCGTCCCTATTCTTCCTGAAACATCTAAAGCCTGACACTTGAATTAACCATTCCTGCCCCTGCACCATCCAGGTCTCTGTAATGGCCACAACATCATAGCTCCAAGTGCTGATCCACGCTCTAAACCCATCCACTTTATTCATAATACTCCTCGCATTAAAATGCACACATCTCAACCCATCGGTCTGAGTGCGTCCCTTCTCCATCAGCTGCCTATCCTCCCTTTTGCAATGTCTCCAAGAGCTTGAGTCTAGAGACAGAGGTGATTACATGTGAGAGTAATGGGTGGATGAGCTAATGGTTGATATAGAGTCTATGTAACGAGGGGTAATGCAAGGAAATAGCGAACAAAGGGGGAGAGACCATCTGTGCATTGATGAGAGACAGAAACAAAGAAAGACGGTGTGGGTTACTTGACATTGGAAAACTCAGTCTTCATACCAGTGAGTTTTTGGCTACGCAAGTGGGATATGAGATGAATCTCACGGCCCCGATAATTCATCTGTTGCCGGTTGCTACATTCTAAGGTCAAGCCCAAACCTATTTGCCATCAGCTACTTAATTTCTCATAATTCTGACAGAATATAATCAAAATGAAATACTATTTCTACCTCTCCATGGAAGCAAAGGCCTGCTGACTAGTTTTTAGCTATGTTACATACCCCGTGGGTATCTTGTGACTGGCGTATGACCATGATATGACTTAGTATCTGGTGAGCATTATGTAATGGTCTTGTGATGGTCGAATGATGTAATTTCCAGGCAGTGTGAGGTTACATGTTGTTATTTTCCCGCCAATGTGAGGTCATATGACGGCCTGTTCTGGAAAGCCTGCAGTGACGCAAGAGTTTTTTGCCGAGAAGTCGTTGAAGTCGTCAGTTACTCCGTTATGCTGCGTATTTGGTTTCATGACGCAGTTTCGTTTTAAAGTGGAGTTTTAATTTCTACTGTAAGGTACATAAACGTCGTGTTGGCGGTTTTGAAAATCACTGCCAGTTATGCTTAATGTATCTTTGATTTAATTTTAATTTCTAAGTATTGGAGAGTGATGATTTTACCGAAGTACGGGAACGCAAATAATCGAGTAAAGTTCGGCGGATTACTACAGGATCGACCTTATTGGATCTTCGTTCAAAGAAATAGTAACCTGCATTTGATATAACCCTGCCTTGTAAGAGCAGAAAGGGTTGTGCAGTAGTTATTTGCCAAGAAAAAGGTCAGTTCCCTTAAGCCGTTTTTATTTCCTTCACCGTGAGTCTTTCGGGCAAGGCATATTTCGGCTGGGATCAGCAGTAACGTCATGTCGTTGAGGAATTCGCTACTTCAGGAAAGCCTCTCCTAATTGACTGTATAAACCATTTGGACTTTCGCATTTCCCACATTAAGAACTGTGTTCGCATTTATTACTTTAAGACAGTTCGAGTTGCCGTATAGCGGATAACTTCCAGTTAACTTAGTCGTTTGTTTACTTTTTTTGAGTAGTGCTAAATAAATGTTTATTTGTTTATATATGTACCTGTCTCAATTCTATATTCATCATTGCCGGAGACATACCGTGAAAATTGGGGGCTCGTGGGATATGTTCCATTTTTGAGTTTAAGTGCTTGTTTAATTATCAGTCGGTTTTGGAAAAGGGTAATTACCGATTATTTTGTTTGATTGGTTTGTGGGTGGTATTCGGCAACAATGAATATTGACGACTTTCTGGCACCGCCAGACCCAGAGTTATTAGCGAAGGCGATAAAGAGTGCTAGCAGGTTGGAACTTAAAGGTATTTCGAAGGCTACAACAAAGCCTTTAGTCAGAGAAAAATCGCGTCACACCATGCAGAGTCGGGTGATTTTGATGAAGTGGTTATAGATATGTTTCCAATAAGTAATCTAGAGATGCAGTTACAAATCGAAGGAATGAACTTAGAGCAATGTAAAGCGGACTTGGAACGATGTAAGTTAGAAGATGAAAATAAAAAGAGAGAATTTGAAGTAGAGTGAAAGTGAGTGTTTGAGCTCGCGATGGAGAAATTAAGGTCCGAGAATCAGTCCTCTGGTTCTAGGAAACAGTTCGTTGCTAGTCGAGAAGTTATATTAGCTCCTACATTTAATGAAACAGAAGTGGATACATATTTTCAACATTTCGAAACTGTTGCTCTGATTTCAGAGGGGCCAAAAGACAAATGGCCAGTGATGCTGCAGAGTGTAAATAAAGGCAAGGCACAACAAGTTTATACAGCATAATTGCTGAGCAAACACTTGATTATAATATTGCGAAGCAAAATATACTGAAAACGTATGAACTGGTTCCAGAAGCTTATAGAGAAAGATTCAGAAATTTGCAGAAATCTGTGGGACAAACGTATGTGGAATTTGCCTACGATAAAGCTGAGTGTTTTGAGAGATGGATTTCCTCTATAAAATGTGAATGGGGAGTATAATAAATTGAAAGAGTTGATTTCAATGGAAGAATTTAAAAGGAGCACCCCTGTTGAAGTAAGACCATACTTAAATGAGAGGGACACTGCTACATTACAGGAATCTGCTAAATTAGCTGATGAGTATGCTTTAATTCATAAGAGTAAATTTCCTCAGGGTAGAACTGTTAAAAGGAAAAATAGCACAGACCGTCAAGGTAAACTAGAAATTAAATCAGAAGTCAGTGAGAAAGGGAAGGAGAAAGGAAACCATGGGAAAGAAAGAAACTTTGGTTCCATTTGTAATTATTGTAAGAAACCTGGCCACTTAATAGCTAACTGTTTCGACTGAAAAAGGAGATGGGAGCCGTCCCAGATGCTTGTGTGCAACATATTGAAACACCTGTAAATCCACAGGGTTCGATAAATATAAATGAAGCTTTGTCAGAGTCTGACCAAGTTAAGAGGGGATATGATCATTTGATAACTGAAGGATTTGTATCCTTGCAACAGGGGTCCACTCCGGTGCCAATAAAAATCTTTAGGGATACTGGAACTTCCCAATCACTAATGTTAGACAGTGTGTTATAGTTTAGTGATAAGTCTGACACTGGTGAGGTAAACTATATACAAGGTGTTGGGAGTATACCCCCCACATGATTCATCTGTTGTCGGCCCCCAACCAACACATACTCCACTCTCCCCTCCTACCCCTCCTCACAGCCCCCCACCCTGCTCTCATGACTACACCGCTCCCCCACCTGATACCACCACGGTGCACTTCAAAGCTGAACAGGTGAGAAGACAGCTGAAACGTCTCCTCCAAGCAAGGCTGCAGGCCCGGATGGTGTCAGCCCCAGGGTGCTAAAAGCCTGTGCCCCCCAGCTATGTGGAGTACTTCACCAGGTCTTCAACCTGAGCCTGAGTCTCCTGAGGGTTCCTGTGCTGTGGAAGAAGTCCTGCCTCGCCCGTGTATCGAAGACACCGCTCCACTGTGACTCCAATGACTACAGACCGGTTGCATTGACCTCCCACATCATGAAGACCCTGGAGAGACTTGCTCTAGAGCAGCTCCGGTCTATGGCTAGGTCACATTTAGACTCCCTCCAGTTTGCCTACCACCCCCGACTAGGAGTTGAGGATGCCATCGTCTACCTGCTGAACCGTGTCTACGCCCACCTGTACAAGCCGGCGAGCACTGTGAGGGTCATGTTTTTTAACTTCTCCAGTGTGTTCAACACCATCCACCCTGCTCTGCTGGGTGAGAAGCTAACAGTGATGCAGGTGGATGCTTCCCTGGTGTCATGGATTCTTGATTACCTGACTGGCAGACCACAGTACGTGCGCTTGCAACACTGTATGTCGGACAGAGTTGTCAGCAGCACTGAGGCTCCACAGGAGACTGTCCTGTCTCCCTTTCTGTTCACCATCTACACCTCGGACTTCAACTACTGCACAGAGCCTTGTCATCTTCAGAAGTTTTCCGATGACTCTGCCATAGTTGGATACATCAGCAAGGGAGATAAGGCGGAGTACAGGGATACGGTGGGAAACTTTGTCGCATGGTGTGAGCAGAATCATCTGCAGCTTAATGTGAAAAAGGCTAAGGAGCTGGTGGTGGACCTGAGGAGGGCAAAGGCAGTAGTGACCCCTGTTTCCATCCAAGGGGTCAGTGTGGACATGGTGGAGGTTTACAAATACCTGGGGATGCGTATTGACAATAAACTGGACTGGTCAAAGAACACTGAGGCTGTCTACAAGAAGGGTCAGAGCCGTCTCTACTTCCTGAGGAGACTGAGGTCCTTTAACATCTGCCAGACGATGCTGAGGATGTTCTATGAGTCTGCGGAGGCCAGTGCTATCATGTTTGCTGTTGTGTGCTGGGGCAGCAGGCTGAGGGTAGCAGACACCAACATAATCAACAAACTCATTCGTAAGGATGTTGTGGGGATGGAACTGGACTCTATGACGGCGGTGTCTGAAAAGAGGATGCTGTCCAAGTTGCATGCCATCTTGGACAATGTCTCCCATCCACTCCATGATGTACTGGTTAGGCACAGGAGTACGTTCAGCCAAAGACTCATTCCACCGAAGTGCAACACTGAGTGTCATAGGAAGTCATTCCTGCCTGTGGCCACCAAACTTTACAACTCCTCCCTCGGAGTGTCAGACACCCTGAGCCAATAGGCTGGTCCTGAACTTATTTCCACTGGGAATAATTTACTTATTATTATTTAATTATTTATGTTTTATATTGCTATATTTCTACACTATTCTTGGTTGGTGCGACTGTAACGAAACCCAATTTCCCTCGGGATCATTAAAGTATGTCTGTCTGTCTGTGCATTTGCATACAGTAAATTTAAGGTCAGGGTTAGTTACAGAACCTGTTAAATTAGGAACACAGCCCAGCTTGCCTGTGAATGATGTTTCTCTATTGTTAGGAATGACTTAGCCTATGGACAAGTTTTTCCTGAAGTGCATTTGACAATAAAGTCAGAGGAACCAAGGATGGATTATAACACATATTCCTCCTGTGTTGTAACTCGAGCTATGGCTAAAAAGCGTGATGTACAGGATGAGGCGTTTACCCGTGACTGTTCAACTCGGCTTTCTAATTTTGGGGATGTGTCAGAAACTTTCTTACCTTCATTGTTTGATCAAGATTCATGGAGTAAGTCTGACCATGAAGATTTGTCTCTGTCTCGGAAGGAGATGATAGCAGAGCAGAGTAAAGACCCTGAGATTATCAAATTAAAGGAACAAGCTCTTTTGGATAGTGACATTGATAAGGTGCCAGTAGGATATTATTTTGAGAAAGGAGTATTAATGAGGAAGTGGAAATCACCTACAATTCCCGCAAGTGATGAATGGAAGGTTGTTCACCAGGTAGTTATTCCTAAAGTTTATTGGAATGAGATTTAACTTTAGCTCATAGTATGCCCTTGGGTGAACATCAAGGTGTGAAGAAAACTGTAAACAAGTTTTTTAAACATTATTTACTGGGCTGGTTTGTGAAAAGATGTGGCGACATTTTGCAGAACGTGTCATACTTGCCAAATTGTGGGTAAACCTAATCAAGAGACTCCAGTGGCCCCACTGCAACCTATTCCTGCATTTGGTGAACCGTTTTCTAAAATTATTGTAGATTGTGTATGCCCATTGCCAAAAACTAAAAGTGACCATCAATATTTATTGACTATCATGTGCACTGCGTCTGGGTTTCCAGTGGCAATACTACTTAGAAATATAACAGCTAAAACTAAAATAAAGGCTCTTATTAAATTCTTTACTTATTTTGGGTTGCCTAAGGAAATACAATCGGATCAAGGTAATAATTTTATGTCTGGATTGTTTCAACAGATAGTTTATAAATTGGGAGCTAAACAGATTACCTCGTCTGCATATCATCCAGTATCGCAAGGAGCCTTGTGAGGTTGCATTCTACCCTCAAGGCTATAATTAGGACTTATTGTGTAGAAAATGAAAATGATTGGGATGAAGTTATACACTTATTTCTATTTGCAGTACGGGAGTCAGTACAAGAATCATTAGGTTTTTGTCCACGTGAACTTGCACTTGAGCATAGAGGTGGAGGACCTTTGGCCTTATTAAAAGAACAATGGATTAATAAAGAGGTACACACTAATTTGCTGGATTATGCTTTTAAAATTTCAGGATAAATTACATAAAGCTTGTAGGAAAGCCAGGGAAAATTTAAAATCGGCTCAGGAGAAGTTGAAAATGTGGTATGATAAAGACGCTTGAACAAGGTCAATTAAGCCTGGAGATAAGGTGTTGGTTCTTTTCCAAGTGTAAACGAATCCTTTACAAGCTAGATTTCGTGGTCCTTATGAAATTATGTCTAAAGTTAATGATGTGGATTATGTGATAAAAACGCCAAATACAAACGTTTGTAGAAGAAGAAGGCCCACCCAGCTTTGTCGTATAAATAAGATAAAGCCATATTATGAGAAACAGTCTGCTAATATGACTGTTGTGGTCAATAATAATGAGTTTGATCTCACTAGAAACTTAATGGATGATTCATCCGAAACTCAATCTAAACACAATATTAGTTCTGCCAGATTACCAAACCCGACAATTTTGGAAAATATTGGGAAATTAGCTCATTGACAGCCAGAGCAGAAGCAGCAAATGAAGCGATTAGTTTTTAAATTTAAGGATTTGTTTCCAGACGTTCCTAAAAGAACCACAGTATCTTCACATGATGTAGATGTTGGAGATGCCAGACCCATAAAGCAACATCCATATTGGATGAACATGGAAAAATATGAACTTGCTGAGAAAGAAGTTAAATATTTGTTAGAGAAAAATATTATTAGACCTTCTAATTCGAATTGGAATTTACCTTGTGTTATGGTGCTTAAGTCAGACGGTGGCGTTCGATTTTGTACCGACTGCAGGAAGGTGAATGCTGTAACAAAAACAGATGCGTAACCAATCCCTAGAGTGGATGATTGTGTGGATGAAGTCGGAAAATCAAATTTTCTATCAAAGATTAATTTGTTAAAAGGACATTGGTGTGTTCCATTGACGGACAGAAGTAGAGAGATTTCTGCAGTTGTAACCTCATCTGCGTTATATGAATATAATGTTCTTCCTTTTGGAATGAAGAATGCACCAGGTACTTTGCAGTGGATGATTAACACTGTGATTCGTGGGTTTAAAAGATACAGATGCCTATATTGATGATTTAGTTACAGGAAATGATACTTGGGAAGCTCATATTACTGTGGTGGACAAACTATTTGAAAGGTTTTCAAAAGCTAACTTAATTATTAATTTAGCTAAAAGTGAATTTGGTCATTCCACTGTGACTTACCTTGGTTATGTTGTAGGCCCGGCCTTGGTAAAGGTAAATGGTTAAGGAAATGATACAAGCTCCAATTTAGCAACAAAGTCTGATGATACAGCAGTATAATATTTTGATAACTCATATTAAAGGCAACGATAATGTGATTGCTGACCGTCTATCCAGATGTTGAATGTACAATGTAATTTTTAATGGAGTTGTATTTTAACATCTGTAACACTCCTACTGTATATTAATTTGTAAAGTGCTGTATGGTATTACTATGTATATTGTATATGTCGTAGATTTTATACATTTTTATTTTTATGTAATTAGTTAATTGTTAAAATTTTGCAGATGAGAGACCAATTTTATTTTGGAGGGAGGTGTTACATACCCTATGGGTATCTTGTGACTGTCTTATCACCATGATGTAATTGAGTATCTGGTGAGTATGATGTAATAGTCTTGTGATGGTGGGGTGATGTAATTTCCCGCCAGTGTGAAGTCACATGATATAATTTTCCCGCCAGTGTGAGGTCATGTGATGGCCTGTTCCAACAGTTATAAAACTGGACTGCCAGTTACGTTTGATGTGTCTTTGGTTAAATTTTAAAGTCTAAATATTGGAGAGTGAAGATTTTACTGAAGTGCAGGAACCCGAAGGATCGAGTAAAGTTTGGCGGTTTACTATAAGGATCGACCTTATTGGATTTTTGTCCAAGGAAATAGTAACCTGCATTTGAGATAACCCCTGCCTTATAAGAGCAGAAAGGATTGTGCAGTAATTATTCGACAAGGAAAAGGTCAGTTCCATTAAGCCGTTTTATTTTCTCCATCGTGAGTCTTTCGGGCAAGGCATATTTCGGCTGGGATCAGCAGTAACATCACGTCGTCGAGGAATTCATCACTTCAGGAAAGTCTCTCCTAATTGATTGTATAAAACATTTGGACTTTCTCGTTTACCACTTTAAGAACTGTGTTCGCATTTATCGCTTTACGAACTGTTCGAGTTGCTGCATAGCAGCTAACTTCCGGTTAAGTTAGTTGTTTGTTTACTTTTTTTGAGCACTGTTAAACAAAAGTTTATTTGTTTATATAAAAACCTGTCTCAATTCTACATTCATTGTTGCCGGAGACGTACCATAACAGCTATTATTTGTTTTCTTTTCCAAATTATCTGAAACAAAGCTAAATTCCTAATCAGAAAGTTGAAATGATTACTGGGCGGAGTATTACTTTATACATTGGATTGAGATCTAAGCGTTTTGCGTACTGGTCAACCTGACACGTACCAGATTGGCCTCATAATCTATCACCATGAGTACGAGTTTTGATCATTAACCATACAATTTGAAATATGTTGATCCAGGTCATTTATGATGCTTTGCTTCCCGTTCTATGTTCACGAGTCATTAGTGAAATTTCATCGCCTCTGCGAAAACAAATATGTTTGTTCAAAAGGCTGTGAATAATTTCACTAACTCCCCAAACTCACTAGAGGATTGGCGCAGGTATAAGTCATTCCATGAGCTTTGCAACTTGTTCTTTGTGTCCCCCGTTTGCTGCGAACACTGCAATTCTTCTAGAATGGGAAGGGCTCCAATTCTATACGTGAAGGAGATTTGCTATCCCATACTGGTGTCATTTGGCATCCCGGGTAAGTTTTGCTGCAATTTTCAACCTCTCTGCTCCGTCTCAATATTATGGAGGGCTCTGTATTCTCAATTTAAAGACAACCACGCGCGCTCCCCATCCACTCCCCAGCCCGCGAAGTCTGGCACCATGGTCCAGACCATGAATCTTGGCAGCTCTACTCGACGTCCACCGTGTCCCGTTATTTGATCGGATTCGTGAGGGTGGCCAACATTACCCACGTATGTGAGTCTCTACACTTTTTTTTAAATTCTCTATTCCAAAGCTGTTAGGGCAACACTCACAAATTGAGACATCAAAACCTTTAAAAGCAAATAAATAAGGAAAATATCTGGAAATACCTCTGGCAAATGGCCAGAAGCACAGCCCTGCGATAGATCTGAAGTTGGTCGCTAGGCACCATCCGTGGGAAAAGAAATGCCTTCAGCTTTCCACTCTGCTTAGGAGATTTTAATTTCAAGTAGGAGCCATGCTAAAAGATGGAATGTCTCCATCTATCAATGGGTTAATTTCCTGATTATAGTTCTCCATGGAGTTCACTTGATTGGTAAGATGTGCGAAAACAGATAGGAGCGGTGTGGTTAAAGGGAATCTGATTAGGATATGAGAATGGATGGTTGTTGGATTTGTCTGTGGGAACCTAGCCTTCGCCGTGGACTCGGAGGATTAAAGGATCTGTTTCTGTGCTATGTGACTCTATATTAGGCAATGAATTTCTCACAATTGTCTCCAATGAGGCTGTCAAACTGAACGCAACCTTCCTTAATATCATCTTGGCGGCTGTTTAAGTGGTCATAGTTGTTTATGTTCTTTCTTCTTTCAGCGAACGTGGTGACGTCTGTGATTCTGTACCGGGGGAAGTGCGGCCTCTCCAGAGGAATCACCCGGTACATGATGTCGATGGCGATCTCCGACCTGTTCGTGCTCATTATCCACGTGTTCCTTCGAGCAATCTACCTTTACTATACACCTAACTCTTTCCTCTCCCGCAGCGCAGTGTGCCCTTCATATATACACTTGCGGCTCCTCAGCATAGATTATTCCGTCTGGCTAACCGTGTCCTTTACCTTTGACCGTTTTGTCAGCATTTGCTGTCCGAAACTGAGGCACAGATATTGCACGGAAAGGACGGCCACCGTAGTGATTGTGTTGTTGTGCTTGCTAAGTTCCTTCAAGTATATTCCCATTCACTTCATGTACAAGCCTAGCTACACCACGGATAACGTGAACTGGGGTTGTCGGCCAAAAGCAGTGTACTTCACATCTAACTGGTGGCTGGCTTTCACCTGGATGTGCAGCATCTCTCTATCCTTATTCCCCTTCACTATCATTCTTCTCCTGAACGGGCTGACGGTCAGGCACATCATAGCAACCGGCAGGGTCCGCCGGCGCCTAAAGGGACAGGATGGCAAAGACAACGAGACGGAGAGTCGGCGCAAGTCAATGGTTTTACTCTTCACAGTTTGCGGCACGTCCATACTACTCTGGACGACGGCATCGGTAACTAACATCTGTACTAGAGTCACAATTAACTTTCAGGGCAAGGATCTCACAAGCCCCTCTGCTGTAGCCAATGAGGTGGGGTTATTACTCATGCGTTTCAGCGCAGGCGCCAATACCTGTATCTACGCAATGACTCAAAGTAAGTTCAGGCAGGAGCTGAAAAACGGGATTAAAAGTCTAACACGTGTTCTCGTTATGCCACTCAATCGAGTAAAGCAGTCATCCTAAAGCTGGAGAACGAATAGAACACACGCTATTTATCGTTGCTCAGTGTCAAATAAATCCATTATCATAGTACGTATGTCACCATAAACTGCCCTGAGAAACATTTTCCTGCAGGCAGTCACAATGGATTAAAAATACAATGGAATCAATGGAAATTGAACATAACGAAAGACTGACAAATTCTGCAAATCCAAGAAGAAACAAGTAATGATGATAATAAATAAATAAAGAGTGAATGATCTCCAGAACATGGGGTGTAGGGACTTTGAAATTGAGTTCATGGGTTGCTCCAATGTGGTGATCACTCCAATGTGGTGAGTTAACGAGTATGTGCTAAAGGATAGTAACTGTTCGTGGTATGGTATCTGAGGCTCATTTGCACTCTTTCTGATGGTAGCAGCAAGAAAATGATGGGTCCCGATTCTGGGGGTCCTTGACCATGGACACTTCTTGCTTGTGACAAGATTCTTTGGTCAATGGTCATGATTGCTGCTTCCAGCAATTGTTGCAAACGTTCCGTTTTGGCACTGGTATTTCCATATTAGAGAATGATGCAACCAGTTAGGATGTTTTCCACTGTGCATCTGTAGAAGTTTAAGATAACATGCCCAATCTACACAAGAGAGAGTAAAGGCTCTACCATGCTTTCTTTGAAATAGCTTCTCCCTACTGGTCCCTGGATAGAAGCTCTGATATGATAACGCTCTGTAATTTAAAGTTATTGACTCTCCCCAACTCGGATCGCCGAATGAGCACTGTATTATGCATTCGCAGTTTCTTCCTCCTGTATTCAATAATCAGCTCTTTGATTTTACAGACTTCGAATGACAGCTTCTTGTTTTTGTTACCAGTCAACTAAATGAACCGTCTCCCTGCAATATGCCAACTCGTGGCCACTTATGATTCTGCAAACAACAGAGGCGCAGTCAGCAAAAACCTATGGCGTTGGTACCATACTTCGCCTCACCATCATGAGTGTGAATCGCGAAGAGCAGGCTGCAAAGCGCATAGCAATATGGTGCATCTGTACGGGTGGTGATTGAGGAGGAAAAGTTGCGGCAAATCCGGGCTGCCTATGGTCCGCACGTGAGGGAATCGTGGATACAGCGACAATGGGGCTATCGGTTCTTAGGTCTTAAAGTTTATTGCTTAGCTTTAAAGGGATTATAATATTAAATGCTGACCCTCGTGAATATACTTCATTCTGTTTTACGCTATTCTCCACTCCAAGCCATGCCCTTCTCAGATCTCAGCTGCGGCCATCACGGATGCTTTAAACGTTAGACCATAAGGTCACACGGATATAGGAGCAGAATTAAACTATTTTCCCCATCGAGTTTGCTCCGCCATTTCACCATAGCTGACCCAATTTTCCTCGCTGCCCCGTCTTCTGCCTTCTCCCAATATCCTTGCATAACCAGATTAATGAAGATTCTATCAACCTCTGTCTTATTGATACATGCAGACTTTACCTTCACAGCTGCCTGTGGCAAAGGATTCAACGCATTTTCTACTCTGTCTACAGAAATTCCTCATCTCGGTTCTAAAAGGACTCCCGTCTATTCTGAGGCTGCGTCCTCTAGTTGTGGACTCTCCTACAATAGAGAACATACTCTCTGCATCCATTCTATCCAGACCTTCAATCCTTTGATAGGTTTTTATAAGGGCAACCCTCATTCAAAATTCTAGTGAATACAGGTCTACAGCCATCAAATATTCTTCATATCATAAGCCATTCAATCTTGGAATCATCTTAGTGAACCCCTTTGAACCCTCCCCGGTTTCAGCGTATCCTTTTTAAGATCAGCAGACAAAAGCTGCTCATAATTCTCGAGTTGAGGCCTCACTAATGTTTTATAGTTTCACTATTGCATAGTTGCTTTTATATTCTCCTTCTCTTGAAATGACCGCTAACATTTCATTTGCCTTCCTCACCAAAGATTCAACCTGCAAATTAACCTTTAGGAAATCCTGCACGAGGACTCAGAATTTAATTTGCACCTCAATTTTTCGTATGTAGTGTACATTTATAAAATAGTTAACCTCTTTATTTCTTATACCAAATTACATGACCATACTGTATTCAGTCTATCATTTCTTTGCCCATTCTTCTAATGCCGCTCGCTCCTCCTGTAGCCACTCTACTCCTTCCAAACAAACTGCTCCTTCACCTGTCTTCATATCATCGTCAAACTTTCAACACACCCATGAATACTATCATCCAAATCTTTGACATATAACATAAAATAAATCGGTCCCAACTAAGACCCCTGTGGAACACCACTAGTCAAAGGCGGCCAACAGAAAATGCTCCCTTTAATCCCACCCTTTGTCCTCTGCAAATCAGCTTTCCACGGCTTTGTCATGCTAGAATCCTTCCTGTACTACCACGTGTTCGTTGCATGTTAATCTGCCTCCTGTGTGCCAACTTTCCAAATACCTTCCGCAATTTGCATTAGCTTCAATATAATATAATTTGCATTAGCTTCAATGTAATTATGGAGAAGGACAGGACTGGACCTAGAGTTGAGATTTTTGATTGGAGAAAGCCTAACTTTGAGGAGATGCGCAGGGATTTAGCGAGAGTGGATTGGGTCAAGTTGTTTTATGGGAAGGATGTAATAGAGAAATGGAGGTCATTTAAGGGTGAAATTATGAGGGTACAGAATCTTTATGTTCCTGTTAGGTTGAAAGGAAAGGTTAAAGGTTTGAAAGCGCCATGGTTTTCAAGGGATATTAGAAACTTGGTTCGAAAAAAGAGGGATGTCTACAATAGATATAGGCAGCATGGAATAAAGGAATTGCTCAAGGAATATAAAGAATGTAAAAGGAATCTTAAGAAAGAGATTAGAAAAGCTAAAAGAAGTTACGAGTTTGGTTTGGCAAATAAGGTGGAATTAAATCCGAAAGGCTTCTACAGTTATATTAAAAGCAAGAGGATAGTGAGGGATAAAATTGGTCCCTTAGAGAATCAGGGTGGTCAGCTATGTGTTGAGCCGAGGGAGATGGGAGAGATTTCGAACGATTTCTTCTCTTCGGTATTCACTAAGGAGAAGGATATTGAATGGTGTAAGGTGTGGGAAACAAGTAAGGAAGTTATGGAACCTATGACAATTAAAGAGGTGGAAGCACTGGCGCTTTTAAGAAACTTAAAAGTGGATAAATCTCCGGGTCCTGACAGGATATTCCCCAGGACCTTGAGGGAAGTTTGTGTAGAGATAGCAGGAGCTCTGACGGAGATCTTTCAGATGTCATTAGAAACGGGGATTGTGCCGGAGGATTGGCGTATTGCTCATGTGGTTTCATTGTTTAAAAAGGGTTCTAGAAGTAAGCCTGGCAATTATAGACCTGTCAGTTTGACATCAGTGGTGGGTAAATTAATGGAAAGTATTCTTAGAGATAGAATTTATAATTATCTGGATAGACAGGATCTGATTAGCAGTAGCCAGCATGGATTTGTGCGTGGAAGGTCATGTTTGGCAAACCTTATTGAATTTTTTGAAGTAGTTACGAGGAATGTTGACTAGGGTAAGGCAGTGGATGTAGTCTATATGGACTTCAGCAAGGCCTTTGACAAATTTCCACATGGAAGGTTAGTTAAGAAGGTTCAGTCGTTAGGTATTAATGCTGGAGGAATAAAATGGATTCAACAGTGGCTAGATGGGAGATGCCAGAGAGTAGTGGTGGATAATTGTTTATCGGGATGGAGGCCGGTGACTAGCGGGGTGCCTCAGGGATCTGTATTGGGCCCAATGTTGTTTGTAATATACATAAATGATCTGGATGATTGGGTGGTAAATTGGATTAGTAAGTATGCTGATGATACTAAGGTAGGAGGTGTTGTGGATAATGAGGTGGGTTTTCAAAGCTTGCAGGGAGATTAATGCCGGTTAGAAGAATGGGCTGAACGTTGGCAGATGGAGTTTAATGCTGAGAAGTGTGAGGTTCTACATTTTGGCAGGAATAATCCAAATAGAACATACAGGGTAAATGGTAGGGCATTGAGGAATGCAGTAGAACAGAGAGATCTAGGAATAACAGTGCATAGTTCCCTGAAAGTGGAGTCTCATGTAGATAGGGTGGTGACGAAGTCTTTTGGAACGCTGGCCTTTATAAATCAGAGCATTGAGTACAGAAGTTGGGATGTAATGTCAAAATTGTACAAGGCATTGGTAAGGCCAAATTTGGAATATTGTGTTCAGTTCTGGTCACTGAATTATAGGAAAGATATCAATAAATTAGAGAGAGTGCAGAGACGATTTACTAGGATGTTACCTGAGTTTCAGCACTTAAGTTACAGAGAAAGGTTGAACAAGTTAGGTCTCCATTCATTGGAGCGTAGAAGGTTGAGGGGGGATTTGATCGAGGTATTTAAAATTTTGAGAGAGATAGATAGAGTTGACGTGAATAGGCTGTTTCCATTGAGAGTAGGGGAGATTCAAACAAGAGGACATGATTTGAGAGTTAGGGGGCAAAAGTTTAAGGGAAACACGAGGGGGTATTTCTTTACTCAGAGACTGATAGCTGTGTGGAATGAGCTTCCTGTAGAAGTAGTAGAGGCCAGTTCAGTTGTGTCATTTAAGGTAAAATTGGATAGGTATATGGACAGGAAAGGAGTGGAGGGTTATGTGCTGAGTGCGGGTAGGTGGGACTAGGTGAGATTAAGAGTCCGGCACGGACTAGGAGGGCCGGAATGGCCTGTTTCCGTTCTGTGATTGTTATATGGTTATATGGTTATAATTCCAAACATACGACATTTTTTCGAGGATGCGACTAAACGTATTGATGAAGGAAAAGCGGTAGATGTAGTGTATATGGATTTTGGCAAGGCATTTGCTAAGGTACCCCATGCAAAGCTTATTGAGAAAGTAAGGGTGCATGGGATCCAAGGGGACATTGCTTTGTGGATCCAGAACTGACTTGCCACAGATGGCAAAGAGTAGTTGTAGACGGGTCATATTCTGCATGGAGGTCGGTCATCAGTGGAGTGCCTCACGGATCTGTTCTGGGACCCTTACTCTTCGTGATTTTTATAAATGACCTGGATAAGGACGTGGAAGGATGGGTTAGTAAGATTGCTGATCACACCAAGGTTGGTGGAGTTGTGGATACTGTGGAGGGCTGTTAGAGGTTACAGCGGGACATTGATAGAATGCAAAACTGGGCTGAGAAGTGACAGATAGAGTTCAACCCAGATGGGTGTGAAATGGTTCATTTTGGTAGGTCAAATATGATGGCAGAATATAGCATTAATGGTAAGACTTTTGGTAGTGTGGAGGATCAGAGGGATCTTAGGGTCCGAGTCCATAGGACTCTCAAAGCAGCTCTGCAGGTTGACTGCATGCTTAAGAAGGCGTACGGTGTATTGGCCTTCATCAATTCGTGGAATTGGAATAACGAGCTGAGAGCCAAATGGTGTGACCTCAATTGTGTTCAGTTTTGGATGCCTCACTACAAGAAGGATGTGGAAGCCATAGAAAGGGTGCAGAGGAGATTTACAAGGGTATTGCGTGGATTGGGGAGCATGTCTTATGGGGATAGGTTGAGGGAACTCGGCCTTTTCTTCTTGGAGCGACAGAGGATGGCAGGTGACCTGATAGAGGTTTATAAGATGTTGAGAAGCGTTGATCGTGTGGATAGTCAGAGGCTTTTTCCCAGGGCTGAAACGGTTGCCACAAGGGGACACAGGTTTAAGGTTCTGGGGAGCAGATAAATAGGAGATGTCACGGTTAAGATTTTTTTATGCAGAGAGTGCGCGGAATTGGCTGCCGGCAAAAGTGGTGGAGGCGGATATGTTTTGTGCAGGTACGTGGAGCTTAGAAAAACAGAGGACTATAGGTAGGGTAGGGATATGTTCTGCACAACCTTGTGGGCCGAAGGGCCTGTGTTGTGCTGTAGGTTTTCTATGTTTCTATCAACTGATTCTCCTATGCCTATACTGCCTATTATTTCTTTATAGATTTCCAACAAATCTGTCTGGCAAGGTTTTCTCGTGAGGAAACCATACTATGACCTATTTTATCATGCGCCTCCATGTCCCCTGAGAGCTCATTCTTAATAACCGATAGCATCTTCTCGACCACTGAGGTCAGCTTAACTGGCTTATAGTTTCCTTCCTTCTACTTCTCTCCCTTCTTGAAGTGTGGCATGTCGTTTGTAATTTTCCAGTCTTGCGGACCCATTCCAGTATCCAGGTATTCGTTAAAGACCACTAATAATATCTCTGCAATCTCTTCAGCCACCTAGTTCAGAACTAGGAGATGTACGCCATCTTGTCTTGACTTATCTACCTTCAGTCTTTCAGTTTCCCAAGAGCCTTCTCTCTAGTTAAGGTAGCTTCACACAGTTCATGTCTCCTGACACCTGGCACCTCCATCATACTGCTAATGTCTTCCACAGTGAAGAATGACGCAAATACTTTTTATGTTCGTCCGCCATTTCCTTGTCCCCCATTATTACTTCTCCAACATCGTTTCCCAGCTGTCGAATATCCACTGTCGCCTCCCTTTTACAGTTTATGTATCTGAAGAAGCTTTTAATATACTCTTTAGTATTATTGGCTAGCTTACTATTATTTTCCACCTTTTCCTTCTTAAAGACTTCTTAGTCCCCTCCTGGTGTTTTTAAAAGCTTTCCGTCTAAGTTCCCACTAATTCCCACTGGTGAGCCAGCAGACATTCCCTTCTGTCCCCCAAACCCGGATGCAGATCCAAACTACTGTGAAGTATCACCAACAGTCCCTGTCTCTATTCGCCATGATGGACTCCGGTGCCGAGGGAAATCTGTTGGATAAGGACATAGCCTCCCGGGCCGGAATTCCTCCTGTTCTGCCTGTTCTACGCTGACATCACATTCAACAAGATCCACCTCACTGTTGAACACTGAAGCAAAGTAAATATCAAGGATCTTCCCAATCTCCTCCCATCCCATGCACATGTTTGCACTTCGCTCCCTGATCGGGCCTATCCTCAGTCTAGTATTCCTCTTGTTTTCGCCTGCAAAAATCATTGGATTTAACTGTAGTCTTACTTGACAAGGCCTTCACATGAATCGTTCTGGACCTCCTGTCCAATCTTAAGATACTTCCTGGTTACAATGTAAATAACACTAAAGCCTTGACTAACCGTTGCTTCGCAAACATTATGCTTCCTTCTTCCACTTGCTTAGATGTTCCAAACCTCTTTCTATCCATGGATCCTTCACATCTCTGTTTCAATGGAGAAACCTATCCAAAATCCCATGAAACTGCTACCTAAAGAACCTCCAAGTTTCCGCATTGCAGTGTCCTGAAAACATATGCAATCAGTTTACGTTCCCTAAGCCATTGCCGTCATCTCTCTCCAGGTTAAATATTCTGGCAGACCCTTTGCTTTTATCATTATTCATGGCGATGCTAAAGGACGGGACGTTGTGGTCACTATCGCCGAAATGTTCGCTCACCGAGAAGTATCTCACCTGATTAGGATTCATTACACAGTACTCGATCCAGAATGACATTTCCACTGGTTGACCTGTCCACATGCTGTGACAGGAGCCCTTCTTGGACACATATAAGAAACTTTGTTCCATCTAAACCCTAAACATTTTAGACTAAGGAGCTGACAATCAAAATTAGGGAAGCTCAAGACACCCGTGACAATAATCAGAATTAAGTTTATTATCACCGGCATGTGTCGTAAAATCTGTTAAATTAGCAGCAGCTTAATATAATACAGAAGAAGAAGAAACAATATAATATTAATTAATTAATTATTAGATAAATAAGTTAATTAATTACAGTATTAAATAGAATAGATTAAAAATTGTGCACAGAAATAATATATATTTTTTAAAATGAAGTAGTTGAATGTCCGTTTAGGAAACCGATGTTCCTGAATCACTCAGTGTGTGCCTTCAGGCCTTTGTACCTCCTACCTGATGGTAGCAGTGAGAACAGGGCATGCCCAGGATGCTGGAGGTCCTTAATAATTGACACTGCCTCTCTGAGACACTACTCCTTGAAGATATCCTGAGTAATTTGTAGGCTAGTACCCAAGATGGAGCCGACTAAATTTGCAATCCTCTGCACCCTCTTTGCAGTATCCCCCACCCCTCGCCCCCCTACCCCCATACCAGACAGTGATGCGGCCTGTCAGAATGCTATCTACAGTATATCTATAGACGTTTCTGAGTGTAGTTGTTAACATACCAAATCACTTCAAACTCTTAATGAAGTATAGTCACTGCCTTGCCTTCTTTATAACTGCATTGATATGTTGGGACCAGGTTAGATCCTCGGAGATCTTGACAGCCAGGAACTTGAAACTGCTCACTCTCTCCACTTCGGATCCCTCTATGTGAATTGGTGTGGGTTACTCTGCCTTACCGTTCATGAAGTCGACAATCAGCTCTTTCGTCTTATTGACGTTGAGGGCAATGTTGTTGACGCGACACCACTCCACCAGTTGCATCTCTCACTCCAGTAGGCCCTCTCGTCTCCAGCTGAGATCCTACCAACAATGGTTGAATCATCAGCAAATTTATAGATGGCATTTGAGCTATGCCTAGCCACACAGTCATGGATATAGAGAGAGTAGAACAATGGGCTAAGCACACACTGCTGATGTACACCAATGTTGATCGTCAGCGAGGAAGCAATGTTATCACCAATCGGCACAGATAGTGGTCTTCCAGTTAGGAAGTCGAGGATCCAATTGCAGAGGGACGTATACAGGCCCAGGTTCCGTAACTTCTCAAACAGGGTTGTGGGAATGATGGTATTAAATGCTGAGCTACAGTTGATGAACAGCATTCTGACGTGGGTGTTTGTGCTGTCCAGGTGGTTTAAGACTGTGTGAAGAGCCAGTGAGATTGCATCTGCCGTTGACCTATTGTGATGATAGGCAAATTGCAATAGTTTCATGTCCTTCCCGAGGCAGGAGTTCCGTCTAGTCATGACCAACCTCTTATAGCATTTCATCACTGTAGATGTGTGTGCTAACAGGCGATAGTCATTAACCGTGCTATTTAACCTCCTTTACGAATCTGTATTCTTATTCGCTTCGGTACCATTAGAGGTTGGCAGAATACTTCCAGTGGAGTTGCTGCTCCCTTTCTATTTCTGACGTCTACCAACACTGACTCAGTTTATGATCACTCCGTTTCCGCGTCTGTTACAATGGGCGTAATTAGCAATCTCTTACTTCCCACCATGTCAGTATTCACATACATAATTCTCGGAACCTCTAGCAGCCATTCCTGCCCGGTTACTACTGGACAGACCCATAAAATACTCCCGGTAGATAAACTACAGCCTTCCTGTTTCGGATTTCTATCCACTCTAACTCAGTAGATTACCACTCCAAGACTTCCGCATTGTCCACATCTCCTTTTGTATCCCTTGTTAGCAAGGCCTAACTCCTCATCTTTCAATCCACTCATCAATCCCTTAAGAAACAACTAAACTCTGGAATATCAAGCAGCTAATGCACAGCTTTCGCAAGTCGATAATGAAAATAATATCACAATTTCGAGCAATAATTCATGCTCTATGTAGAACATAGAACATAGAATAGTACAGCATATTAAAGGCCCTTCGGCCCACAATGTTGTGCCGACCCTCAAACCCTGCCTCCCATATAACCCCCAACCTTTAATTCCTCCATATACCTGTCCAGTAGTCTCTTAAACTTCACTAGTGTATCTGCCTCCACCACTGACTCAACCAGTGCATTCCACGCACCAACCACTGAGTAAAAAACCCTCCTCTAATATCCCCCTTGAACCTCCCTCCCCTTACCTTAAAGTCATGTCCTCTTGTACTGAGTAGTGGTGCCCTGGAGAAAAGGCACTGGCTATCCACTCCATCTATTCCTCTTAATATCTTGTACACCTCTATCATGTCTCCTCTCATCCTCCTTCTCTCCAAAGAGTAAAGCCCTAGCTCCCTTAATCTCTGATCATTATCCATACTCTCGAAAGCAGGCAGCATCCTGGTAATTCTCCCCTGTACCCTTTCCAATGCTTCCACATCCTTCCTATACATCAACCTTGTTCTTAATGCCGCTCCCATTAAACATATTTCAACCTATCTAACTAATTAATGTTATGCACTATCCATTGCCTATCCCTCCTCACAGTCACTCTGCACATTGTCTCTATCTTTGCACCAACTTCAACGTCATCTGATTCAGCACTCTTCCTCCCGTCTCCCTGCCAACCATGTTTAAGCCCTCCCTATCGTTTCAAGGAAACTAGCCTGCAAGGGCACTGGTCGCTGTAGAGTTCAGGAGTACGCTATCCATTTGTATAGGAAGCGCGTTATCCAGAAGAGGGCTCAATGATACGCAAATCAGAAGCCCTGCCACGCTTTTCCACCACCCCGCTCCCTATCCCGCTAACCACTACCCTTCTGAGCCCAAGCAACAAGAAATTCGTTTCACCTAAGAGCTATTATAGAAGTGGCTGCAGAGTGTCAAGGGCCAGGAAAGCAGAATGCCCATAAGCAAATGTGTCTGACAAAATCTGTTACATAAGCTACTTAAAAACTGATTCATTTGCTTTCAATTATATGGCATGAGGTAGATGTACTGTTAAAAAATTCTACGGATAACGTCCCCGGAAGCATTAGTGGTTACAATACCGAAGAATTTCAGATACAATTTGAAATCGAACAGCATGGATGCCTAACAGATACAAAGGGGCAATTATTCAGATAGGGCGATAAAAGTGCCTCGTGCAGAACGGGCGAAAGAAGCAATGGGAAAGGACTGAAGGTGAACCTTTGCGGATATTTCAACTGGAAGATCGAAATGTCCAGCATAAAATATTTTCTGTCCCAGATTTGCCTCAGTAGTGAGGAAATTATTGAAGAAGATGCATCTAGTAAGAAAACATATTTGTTCAGAGATCATCAGCATGACAATGTGTAACCGAAGTCTTCTCTGAAATGCTGACGAAAATAATTTATGAGGCTAAGCAGTGGATGTTGTATATATGGCGATTAGCGAAGTCCCTCATACAAGGCAGATTCAGAAACTTGCATTTATGAGATCAATGAAAACTGCACAGATTCGACTTAAAGTCTGCGTTTCCATAGAAGACAGCAGATGATGGTGAGAGAGCGTTATTTTGACCGGGTGCTCCGAAAGTATCAGTATTGCAGACCTCTGTTGTTTGTAATAGATATACGTTGTGTGGACGGAAATGTAATTGGGTTGATTAGTAATTTTGCAGGAAGGCAAAGATTGGAGGTATGGATAGTGAGATGATATAGTGCCGTATAATTTGTTTCAGATTGTTGCTGTTCAGCCTCTCCAAATTGACTCCAGTGTGCTTAAAATATGGTTCACGTACTGAAGATGGAGGGTCAAGCCGAAGTAGCCGAAGGTTGATGACAATACCTTCAATATGCTGGTAAATTCAGGTTGTTGTTGGATACCAAAAAGGGGAATTTCTAGATTGCCTACCGATGGTTTTTAGAGCAGCTAGTTGTTGAGCCCACCAGGGATTCAAGATTCTGGATAGGGTATTGATCAATAAATCAGAAAAAGATTCGAGAGTGTATTGTAAAAGAACCGTCAGGACAAATGATCATATTATCGTATTCACCATAAACGTTGTGAAGAATGTATTAGGTTCTCTGTAAGGGAGTTACAGAGGCACGAGAGAGGAGATGACCAAAATTCATTGCAAATGGACGCTGGCAGGGATAACTCGAAGCAATTCGGAAGGTAGGAAATATATGCATCGCAAAGATTAAGAAATATTCTAAATGCAAGATGACATAACCGTTACTAAAAAGAGAAGTCAAAGCCAACATAAAAGCCAAAGGGAGGGGTATATAATACTGCAAAAGTTCATGGGATTTTAGATGATAGGGAAGCATTTGAAAACCAACAAAAGGCACCTAAGAAGTTATTAAGAAGCAAAAGATGGAATACGAAAGTAAGCAAGACAGTAATACTACACAGGTTACCAAACGTTTCTTCAGGTGCATACGGTAGAAAAGAGAGGCAAGGGTGGATAACGGACCAATGGAAAATGATACCAGAGAGGTAGCAATGGGGACAAAGAAATAACGGATTAAATGAATACATATTTTGCATCAGTCTTCACAGCGGAAGACACTAGCAAAACGGTGGAATTCCGAGACTGTCGTCGGTAAGAGGGGTGTGAAATTGCGATCACGAGGGAGCAGCGTCCTCGGAAATTGAAAGGTCTGAAGGTAGATAAGTCATTTGACCCCTGATAGAGTACATCCTATAATCGTGGAAGTGGTGGCTGAAGAGATTCTGGAGAGATTAGAATCACTAGATTCTGGAATTTTTCCGGGAATAGTGGAAAATTAAAAATGTCACTCCACACTCCAGGAAAGGAGAGAACGGAAGAAACGAAATTATAGACCAGTTCCTGGACCTCCGTGGTTTGGAAAATGTTAGAGTTGATTGTTAAGGATGTGGTTTTGGTGTACCTACAGGCACTTGATAAAATTGGTCGTAGTCAGCTTGGTTTTCGCAAGGAAAATCTTTGCCCAACAAACTTGTTGGAGTTCTTGAAGAATAACAAGCTGGATAAACAAAGAAGAATGGACAGGTATTGTGTACTTAGATTCTCAGAAGGCCTTTGGCAAATGCCACCTATGGGGTGCTTAAGATGTTAAAAGGCAAGAAAAGAATACTAGCATGCATAAAGCAGAGGCCCAATGGCAGGGTGGAAAGAGTGGCAATAGAAGGGGTCCTTTTCTGATTTGCTATCGGTGGCTGGTGGTGTTCCACAAGGTTGGGACCGATGCTTTTTATGTTTTATGTCAAATATTTTGATTGTGAAAATGATGAATTTATTACAAATTTTGCAAAAGATGTGATAATGGGTGAAGGGGCAGCTGGCTCTGAGGAAGTAGAGAGTCTACAGAAGGACATCGATATAATAGGAGAGTGGGCAAAGAGTGGTATATGGAATACACTGTCGGGAAGTGTATGGTCATGCACTTCAAAACTCTGCAATGCAAAGAATCCTGGGAGTGCTTGTGTAGGATTTTCCAACGGTCAATTTGCAGATTGAGTCGCAGGTGACGAAGACAAATACGATATCAGTATTCATTTCAGAGGACTAGAATATGAAAGTAAGGATGTACTGTTCAGACTTTATAAATAACTAGTGAGGCCTCCCTTGGAGTATTGTGAGTAGTTTTCTTAGAAAGGATATGCAGACACTGAAAATAGTTCAAAGGCGATTCACGAAAATAATTCCAGGATTAAATGGCTTGTCGTGACGAGCAATTGTGGGTTCTGGGTGTGTATTCACCAGAATTGAGAAGAATGAGAGGTGACCTATAATGTATTTTGAAAGGTCCTGATAACGTGAATGCGGAGATGTTTCCTATGGTGGGAGAGTCTAAGAGTAGAGGGGACTGCCTCAGAATAGAAGCGTGTTCTTGTAGAACACAGAATATTCGGAATTTCTTCAGTCAAAACGTGGGGTATCGCTGGAATTCTTTTCTACAGTCGGCTGTGGAGGCCAGTTCTTTACAAATATTTAAGGCAGAGGTTCACAGACTCTTGATTCGTGGACATGAAGGGATACAGGTAGAAGGTAGGAAATAAGGGTTGAGAGGGGAAAAAATAGACCAGCAAGGATGAAATGGCAGAGAGGATTCGATGGGCCAAATTACATATTTCTCCTCCTACATTTTGTGGTCTTATGGCTTAATATTGTAACATAACATAAAAGGAGAAAAACTGAAAAACGAATTCTGAAAGACAAACAGAGCTCCAGTAACATGCATAAGTGAGCAAGAGAAAGTAAACAAAGGGTTGAATTAAAGTCGTATTGCAGTATGGAAAAAACAATTCGTACCATCAACGAAGCTGTGGTTTTGCGAACACAATTAATCAAACTGACTCTACTGTAATGCAATAACAAATGAAACCAGTATTAAAACAGAAAAGAACTGCATTCGAAAAGTTACTTTGTAAAGATGTGGTCATGGAACGCATTAATCTCATTGTCAGAAAACAATGCATGGGTGATCCTAGCAAGGATTGTTAGTGGGAAGGATATTGGAGTAAGTATTTGCGGGGTTTCTGAAAAGTGGTATGGTGATTATAATCGGTGAAATTAATTACACAAACATGCCATATGACGGCAGTAACATCCGATAAAATGACGGTGAGTGTCTGTAATATGTTCAGGAAAACTTTTTTGATCATCTTTTCTCTGTTCAACGTCTAAGGCAAGATTATGACGTTGTTTTCTAGGAAACAGGCCAAGAAGACGGAATGTGGATGGGAGCACCTAGAAACAGGGGTGAATGACTTTTGTCAAAAAATGGCTGATGTTATTGCAAGGTGGGATAAAGAAATAAGAAATTGAGACATGGAATATTCACATTGCAGATTAGGGTAATTCAGTCGAATGTATCGACGATTAGCCGATTGCAGATGTCAGATTCATCACGATCAGATCAGTTGCGGCCAGGCAAAACTATACTTGAACACTCCGAGACAGTTAAAATTACGTTACCACAGAAATAGATGATTGCAGACAAAATGCTTAGTAAGAAAAGAACAGGATCATGATCTTTAATGTAAAAGAAAACGATTCAGGGCACTGGTTGAGTGAACATAATTATCGGTACGGAACACAGGACAATCAAGCAATTATCTTAAATCAATAACGGTAACATATAAGACGTTATTACATACAGAGTCAGACATTATTTTTGTTCCTTTGGTGGTTGAAGTAAGAACATAGACGGGTTTGAGAAAATAAAGATGCCTGGCACATTTCTCTTAATTTGTTGGAACATATAACACACCCATAACGAAATAATTCTTTACGTTTTGTTTTTTAAAATCATATAGGAAGAACTAGCATTGTCCAAAACGTGTAAAATCTGTTTCTACGAAGAATCCTGTTCAATGCATCGATTTGCAAGGGCGAAAAGCACAACCTGGCTCCAAATTGTGAAGCAGTTATGTGAACGACAACGTCATATTCGTCCTCCGGCTCTAGGTCCGCTGCTGCGTCAGTGGCATCGGATCAACAACAGACAGAGTTAAACAATGAAGCGTGTTCTTCACCTCCTGCCTGAACTTCCTCTGGGTCATTCCATAGATCCACGTGTTGACGCAGGAGCTGAAGAGCATCAGTAAGACCCCTACCTCATTGGCGATAAAAGAGGGGCTTGTGAGATTTTCGTCCAAGAAATTAACTGTGACTCGAGTGCAGATGAAGGTGATAGTTTCCGTAGTCCACATCAGTATGTAAGTACCGGACACGGTGAAGAGCAAGATGATGGACTTGCGCCGACTCTCCATCTCACAGTCATTTCCATCATGCCCCTTCAGGCGTCGTCGGACCCTAGTAGACGCTATAATGTTCCTGATCGTCAGCCCGTTCAGGACTACGATCAGAACAAATGGAATTAAGGAGACAGAGGTGCTACAAATCCAGGAGAAAACCACCCACCAAATGAAAGTAAAATAATCGAAGATAGGCTGACATCCGTAGTTCACTTTTTCCACGACATAGTGTGGTTCGTACATAAAGTGAAAAGGAATATATTTTAAGCAGCTCAGCACGCACAAGGACACAACAATCACGGCGGCCGTCCTGTCCGTACAATACCTGAGTCTCAGTTTCGGGCAAGAAATGCTGACAAAGCGGTCAAAGGTAAAAGACACTGTTAACCAGACGGAATAATCCAACGTAACGATTCGCAGGTAAACATTAGATGGACACACTGTGCTGAGGGTCAGGAAGGAATGAGGGTGATAGTAAATGTAGATCTTTTGCAGTAACACGTGGAATATAAGAACGAACAGGTCGGAGATCGTCATCGCCATCATGTAACGCGTCATTCCTCTGGACAGACCGCACTTTCCCCGGTAGAAAATCGCAGCCGTCAGCAGATTAACTGGTGAAAACAGAAAGACACAGCGAAATTAATATTTAAACAGAAGTACTAATGTAACATTAAGGCTGCATAGTCCGTTGGCAGTGATGGAGAGAAACCACAAAGGCATATAGACAGATAATGTTTAAATGGAATTCCAAGAGCTCAGCCCTTCTATCACACTGGCCGATGAGTTGTATTAACAGAGTCGTGCTCAGTTCGACGGATTATATAAGGATTTCATAATTGAAATATACTTCGTCAACTTTTAATTCAAATTGATCTTCCTGTAACTTCAAGGATATTTATTTTTCCTACAAAAACGTGAACGGTAAATTCTGGAAACTCCCATAATGTGAGGCAACATCCGTGCAATGCTTTCATGTTTCAAGATTAATAATTTTCAACAAAGCTCATGATGAATTTCAAAGATTTCATAACGACCGTAGTCCTGAAACAATTTTCCTCACATATATACCACATGCCCGAGGTTTCGAATATGTTCTATTTCTCACAATTAGAGGATTAGCGACGAATTTGTCATATTAGCTCAATTTAAAAGCAATCACGCAATGTTTTAAGTGTCCAGTGATCATATCAGATCAAAGTAATGTTTCCTCAAACTCCTTCAGTTGGCCCTACCATTCTTGCATTCTTCAGTCTCACTTGGTTGAATGCTCCTTCCTGCACATCCCCTGCCCACCCCTGCAACACCAAATATGCCGGATACATCGTAGTTTGCTCTCTGTTATTGAAAACAACCATTTTCATCTTTAACTCTTGCTATCTTCATCAAGACACCCTGCGCTGCTGATGTGAGATCCCCATTCTTCCAATATAGCATCGTCAGCCTCGAACCAATTTAATTACTTCAATATTCGTTGCTCATTTCACCATTACCAATACTCATTCCTCTTTTTCAATGCTGTTACAAACCACCTCTAGTTATCCAAGCTTCGGGCATCTATGTAAATTGCATTCTAGTCTGTTTCCTGCCCGACAATTTCTGTATGGTCACGTTCCTGTAATGAATTTTGAATATCCTTGCATTATTAATTGCAATTCACATTGTTAAACGAGAAAGAAAGAAACCATCACCGCAAAGAGCTGTTGGAACCGATCAAAAAGGAATTAGTCCAATTAAGACTTACCGGGGATACCAAACGCCGCCAGAATCGGATAAGTGACTTCGTTGACATACAGAATTGGAGCACGCCCCATGCTTGAAAAGCCGCAGTGTTGACAATAAACTGGCGGTTGGAGTGGAGTTCGGAGTGCAGTAAGCAGCCCAACCCAGATCTTATTAATACCCGTGCCTATCCTCCAGTGGGTTCACGAAGTGTTGCAATCATATTAGTCACGATGTTTTTATAAACAATTTTTAGTTCTGCAAAGTGAAGTGGTTACAACTATTTCTCCATGGAATACTCACGGCAAAAATATGTCTTTATTTCGTGATTGTATCTGAATCCGAGCTGCAGTGATATGAGCTTCACTATGCCAGGGAGTGGTTTCACTGACATAGTGACCAACTAGGTTTAATTTGATTAATTTTAACGCAGGGAAAACTGAAATATCATCCTTTTTATTAAATTTATAGCAGTAGAAAAGGGAATGTGACATTTCACAATGATTTGCTCATTTGGTGCTTCAGTGTTAAAGGTGAATTCTTAACATCGAACACAATGGAGTGAACTGAGCAGTTCTTATGATGGGCGCGAGATTGATCAATTCCATGTCACCTTTCGGTGACATCTCCCCGTCAGCTGGGCAATAACTCCAGTGTAGTGGCCTTGATACACCTGCTCCACACGTATATTTGTTCGAAAGGGCATTAAAAACTCAGAGTTAGAAACTCTGTAATATTTCAGCAACAGCGAAGAAAAGTCAGAAATATCGGCAGAACAGGCGGCAACTCTGGGAACGATGAGATTTCAACTTGATAACACTGCATTCGACTGAATAGAAAGTGGAAATAGTGCATTTGCAATTACAGAGAAAGTGGAACAATCTAAGCTCCTGTGGAGATCGAGAAAAACTGAATGATACAAGTTGTGCGGGACCAGCGTCCAAAGATTTCCAAGGGGCTGTTCAGCTCAGATGCTGGCGCATTTAGATTGATGAAAAACAACAAGAGTGATATACGTACTGTATCGTCGTGGCTATCCCTCGAGGTCGAGGATGATGGTCTCCGTTCTGAAGACGCCTGTGCGTGTATTTGTTTAACGTGTACCTGATGCTGCACTCCAAGAAGCATATAATACTTAACAAATCAACCAACTGATTCTAATGGTATGGAAACCACGACGATTGGAGCTGATGGATTTGCTGCAGCCTTCATCCAGCTTCACAGCCGTTGAGTTCGAAGTAACTTCGACCCATGTTCCACCGTTGAAGCCTTGATTGGATTATTCTTTGTCAGGGATTGTTCTTTGTCAGGGACCTCACCCTCGACCTTACTGCCATGGCTGACCCTACCAGGAACATAGCTCCAGACGGCATCGCTCTCGGGATCTCAGGACCACACAAGTTTCTCCACCGCGACAAGGTGACAATCCACGGAGGAAGATATACTGTAAAAAGCCAGAATCACTAAAGGAGTTGAAACACTGCAGATGCGTAAATATGAATTTCAAGCAGATGTATTTTACAAATAGCGTGTTAGGCGCCTAAACACGCTAACGGGGCAAGTGTATGTAATATTTACATAGAGGTGTTCAAGCAAGCACAATAACGAGAAGAGAATTAATTTGTAGATCGTGTGCTAGTAAATGTGATTAAAGACAATTGACATTGTGGTCTGCACACATACTATTTTTCAAAAGGAATTATTCTGTATTCTATGTCGACGTCCATAGGAAATGGAAACGGTTACGTTTTCACCTCAGTGACTACAGCAGAAATGGTAACTTGCACAGAACACGAGAAAGATGGTACTCTTAGATGCTTCAGTTTTATGTCAGTAGCAGAGACCTTGTCAGTTCTCAGTTATTCTTCTTCCTCCTCTTCTTCTTTGTCTTGTTATTAAATATTTTTTCTCAGCCCAAGCTGTTAAAACCTGAGGTATATGCGTAGCCAAGCACGCTTATTCAATTGGTAGGAACTTTCGGACTATTCTCGTGGTGCTTAGTATTGTGTCCTTCTGACGATTTACATAGATATTACTGTGTAGTTCTAATTATTTAATGCTATTGAGTAGTGCCTTTAGGATGATACCAGCTGTAGATATTAGTATCGGGAGAATGTATGGTTTGTTCATGTTCCAAGGTCTTTTAATTCGGGTTATTTCTGGGGGGTTTTCACTTATTGATTTATGTAAATAAATTTCTGTAAATAATGTGTGTTTGGAATGCCTGCATCTATTAAATCAGCTTCTCTTGCTTGTTTATCCTATATTAATATATGTAGACTGTTCTTAAGCCTTGATAGTCCTATATGTAACAACGAATCGTCCGTAATATAATTCGTGGTATTTTGACGCCACAACTGCATCAGGCTTGTATTTATAGTAAGGTGTGATTTCATTTATGAGTTTTTACTTTAATGCGAACTTTTGATTAATGATGTTTGCCACTAGATTGTAGCTGTGTAAGTAATCTGATTATGTTAAACAGGGTCCTGTAATGTCTTGAATTTTTTCTGCTTTTACCAGCATTTTCTACATTCATCATCTTGAATTTGTTGGTCTTTTATAATGCATTTTTGATACTTGTTATCGACATGGTCCTGTATTGCTACAAGGAACGCTTCTGTTTCTGGGAAGAGGTCTCTAACTCTGAGCCAGACATTCGACGGTTCCTAGTCTGTTCAGATTGTGGAAATGTCTTCCATGGAGGATCATGCTCTTCCAATGTTATTGTTTTCTTCAATGATCATAATATCGTCATTTTCTGGGTTGTACTGTCATTTAAGCTTGGTGCTGAACACTTTTTATCAGAAGTGTACAGTACACGCTTGCCTAGATAGTTGATTCATGTCTTTAATTGGTGAAAGCATACCCTTCAAGTTTTATCTGACTGACGCGTGGATTTTTAATGTGTTGTATTCATCTTCACGCTTCTGTCAGAGGTAGTGCTCATCTAAGCGCTCTACAAAGTACATACTGTTTTCTGAAATGTGTCATATCAGTTTTTATTTTTCTTTGCAAATTTTCCAGATCAGTTTTGGACCAAGCTATTATGCCAAAGGTATACTGTAATATAGATATAGCGATAGTGTTTAATGTCTTTATTATGTTATCACTGTTGAGTTCCGTATGTAGGTAAATCCTGTCAAAGGTTTTTCCTCTATCATGCGATTATCTATTTTATTTCCTTGTTGAATGCCCAGATACTTAAATGTTCCATATTCATCCTTTGGTTGTATAGAATCTTGCTGCTGTGGTTTGTATTCTATTGTCTCTATTGCTCTTGTCTATGTATTTAATGTTCTGCATTTACCCAGTCCAGAGTTTATGTTTATATCCGTCGAATAGTTTTACTATTTGAAGTAATCGCTTCAGCTTAACTGAACAAGGAGCATACAATTTCAAAACATCCTTTTTAAAAAATGTGTTAAGGTATTGCTCCTTTCTTTGTTTCGAATTTGACACGTACTTTTCGTTCAACTCATTAAATTATTGAGCGGGTTTAAACCTGAGCAGAACTATAGTGGACTTGAAGTCTCGCTTTGGAAAATGCCTCGGTTTATTTTGGTAACAGTGGTTGTTCTTTTTTGGTTGGTAATAGGGTTACTACAATACGCCAATAATTCAGACATTGCAAAGATATCACAAATATTGGGAAGTTTAGTCTATATCTTTACGAACTTCTGAGTGCATGACAGAAGCAAACGTGCTTTGATAGTCAATATAGCAACATGACAGTTTTCTGTTTTTCCACCAGGTTTCATTTGAAATAGGGAGTATATTATCAATTGATTCTTACATCCCTCGAAAACCTTATGGCATCCTTTCTGCTCTTGCTTAAGTGTATTGCGTTTATCTAAGTGAGTGGTGGTTAGTTGCGAGATATCACAATTTTATATATAGTTTGTATACAAGTGCTAGGACGATATTTTGATGTATCTTTAGTGATTTCCCCTTTAGAGAAAAGATATATGTTACTGTTTAGAAACATAGAAAACCTACAGCACAATGCAGGCCCTTCGACCCACAAAGCTCTGCCGAACATGTCCGTATATTAGAACTACCTAAGCCTACCCATTGCCCAAATTTTACTAAGCTCCATATATCCGTCCAGGAGTCTCTTAAAAGACCCTATCGTTCCCGCCTCCACCATCGCAACCGGCAGCCCATTCCACACACTCACCACTCTGCGTAAAAATTTATGCCTGACATCTCCTCTGTACCTACTTCCAAGCACCTTAAAAATATGCCCTCTCGTGCTAGCTATTTCAGCCTTGGAAAAAAGCCTGTACTATCCACATGATCAATGCCTCTCATTACCTTGTACACCTCTATCAGGTCACGTCCCATCCCCTGTTACTCCAAGAAGAAAAGCCCAAGTACACTCCAACTTTTCTCCTCAGGAATGGTCCCCAAACCAGGCAATTCCTTGTAAATCTCCTCTGCACCTTTTTTATGCTTTCCGCGTCCTTCCTGTAGTGAGGCGACAAAAATCGACCACAGTACTCCAAGTGCTGTAGGGTTCTATATAACTGCAACATTACCTCTCTGCTGTTAAACTCAATCCCACGATTGATGAAGGCCAATGCATCGTAAGCCTTCTTAACCACATAGTCAACATGCGTAGTAGTTTTGAGTGTACTATGGGCTCGGACCCCAAGATCCCTCTGACCCTCCACACTACCAAGAGTCTTACCATTAATACTATATTCTGCCATCATATTTGGCCTACCAAAATTAACACCTCACATCTATCTGGCTTGAATCTGGCAGAGGCACACCACTGGGCACCAACTTCCATGCAGAAGATGACCCGTCTACAACCACGCCTTGCCTTTTGTGAGCAAGCCAGATCTGAATACAGAAAGAAATGTCCCCGTGGATCATCTGCCTCATTACTTTCTCAATAAGCCTTTCATGGGGTACCTTATCAAATGACTTGCTAAAGTCCATATACACTACATCTACGACTCTACCTTTAGTCACATCCTCAAAAAATTCAATGAGGCTCTCAAGGCACGAACTGCCTTTGAAAAAGCCATGTTGACTATTTCTAATCATCTTCTGGCTCTCCAAATGTTCATAAATCCTGCCTCTCAGGATCTTCTCCATTAGCTTACCAACCACTGAAGTAAGACTCACGGGTCTATAATTTTCTGGGCTATCCCTACTCCCTTTCTTGAAAAAGGGAACAACCTCCACAACCCTCCAATCCTTCGGAACCTCTCCCATTGTCATTGATGATGAAAAGAACATCGCCAGAAACTCAGCAATTTCCACCCTCCCTTCCAAGAGCAGCCTAGGGTACATCCCGTCTGGTCCCAGTGACTTATCCAACTTGACGCATTCCAAAAGCTCCAGCACAACCTCTTCCTTGATGTCTACATGCTCAAGCCTTTCAGTCCGCTGGAAGCCACCCCTAAAATTGCCATGTTCTTTTTCCGTGGTAAATACCGAAGCAAAGCATACAATGAGTATCTCTGCCATCCTCTCCGGTTCCATAGACACGTTTCCACTGTCACACTTGATTGATCCTATTCTCTCACATCTTATCCTCTTGCTCTTCACATATTTGTAGAATGCCTTGAGGTTTTGCTTAATGCTGTCAGCCAAGGCCTTCTCATGGCCCCTTCTGGCGCTTCTAATTTCATTCTTAAGGTCAGTCCTGCTAGCCTTATAATTTCTTAGATATCTATCATTACCTAGCTTTTTGAACCTTTCGTAAGCTCTTCTTTTCTTTTTGAACAGATTTACAACAGCCTTTATACACCACGGTTCCTATACACTACCATCCTTTCCCTGTCTTATTGTAACGTATCTACGCAGAACCCCACGCAAATATCCCCTGAACACTTGGCACATTTTCTCCTTTCGTTTCCCTGAGAACATTTGTTTCCAATTTTTGCTTCCAAGTTCCTGCCTGATAGCATTATATTCCCCTTAGTCCAATTAAATGTTTCCCTAACTTGTCTGTTCCTATCCCTCCCCAATGCTACGGTAAAAGAAATAGAATTGTGATCACTATCTCCAAAATACTCTCCCACTGAGAGATCTGATACCTGACCAGGTTCATTTCCCAAAACCGGATCACGTACAGCCTCTCTTCTTGTAGGCATATCTACACATTGTGTCAAGAAAAATTCCTGAACACACCTAACAAACTCAACTCCTTCTAAACCCCTCACTCTGGGGAAATTCCAATCAATATTTGGGAAATTAAAATCTCGCACCACAACAACCCTGCTATTATTACTCCTTTCCAGAATCTGTCTTCCTATCTGCTCCTCGATATCACTGTTACTATTTAGTGGTATATAGAAAACACCCAGTAGAGATATTGACCCCTTCCTATACCTAACCTCCACCCACAGAGACTCCGTAGACAACTGCTCCATGACTTCCTCCTTTTTTGGAGCCGTGACACTATCTCTGATCAACACTGCCACGCCCCCACCTCTGTTGACCCCTCCCTGTCCTTTCTGAAACATCTAAAGCCTGGCACTTGAAGTAGCCATTGCTGCCCCTACACCATCCAATTCTCTGTAATGGCCGCAACATCAAGTGCTAATCCACGCTCTAAGCTCATCCACTTTATTCATAATACACCTTGCGTTAAAATAGACACAACTCAAACCATCGGTCTAAGTGCGTCCCTTCTCTATCACCTGCCAATCCTCCCTTTGGCACTGTCTCCAAGCTTTCTCTATTTGTGAGCCCACCTCCCTTTCCTCTTCACTTCAGTTCGGTTCCCTCCCCCCAATAGCCTTGCAAACCTCCTCGCCAGGATATTGGTTCCCCTCAGATTCAAGTGCAACCCGTCCTTTTTGTACAGGTCACACCTGCTCCAGAAGAGGTCCCAATGATCGAGAAATGTGAATCCTTGCCCGCTGCTCCAATCCCTCATCCATGCATTTAACCGCCACCTCATTCTATTCCAGTACTCACTGGCACGTGGCACAGGAATTAAACCCGAGATTACTACCTTTCAGGTCCTACTTCTCTACTTCCTTCCTAACTTCCTGTAGTCTGCTTTGAGGACCTCCTCCCTTTCCCTAGCTACGTCGTTAGTACCAATATGTACCAGGAGCTCTGGGCACTCTCTTTCCCACTTCAAGATATCGTGAACGCGAATCAGAAATATCCAGGATCCTGGCACTTGGGAGACAAACTACCATCCGTGTTTCTTTCCTGCATTCGCCTGTCTGACCACATAACTATTGAGTCCCTTATCACTGCTTCCATCCTCTTCCATACCCTCCCTTCTGAGCCACAGTCGAGACCGCTGTTGCTTTCCCTAGGTAGGCCGTCTCCCCCAACAGTACTCAAACAGGAGTATTTATTGGTAAAGGGGACAGCCACTATGGTAATCTTTATCATCTGCCTCTTGCCCTTCCCTCTCCTGACTGTTACGCATTATCTGTCTCCCTAGGCCCCGAAGTAACTACGTGCCTATAGCTCCTCTCTGTCACCTCCTCACTCTCCCTAACCAGGCAAAGGTCATCAATTTTCATCTCCATTTCCAAAACGCGGTCCCTAACCAGATGCAGCTCGACGCACTTGGCACAGATGTAGCCGTCCGGGATACTGGGAATCTTCAGGATCTCCCACATCTGAAACCGAGCACAGAAAACCGGTTTCACACACATTCTTTCTGTCTGTACTCTGAACAGATGACCTACCTCGCCTCGACCCGTTATCGCCGAAGCCTCATTGAGCCAAAGCCTTCCTACTGTGTCTCCCACTACTCCGACGCCCGTTCCTGCGCGCCCGCTCTGTAAAGCTGTCATCTTTTTAAACTCTTCCAGCTCTTCTCACTGGCCGACCTTCACGCGCTTGCGCAGTCGTGCCCCATTCAAACTGCTAAAGAAATTCAGACGCTTTTTCAAGATTGTTGGGAAAAAATGTTGATATGGATATGTAGGTATGGATGAAAGCAAGTAATTTTTTATGCTAATAATTATAAATGTTATCTCTTCCAGTACTTTTTAGGTTGTAAGTATTTTTATAATTTCTTTTAGCATATCCACTAAACCTTCCGGTATTTGCATTTCTTCAATCGCGTGTGCACATTCTTTTTTCGCCCTAATGAAGCTTGCTTCTTCATTGTTCGTCACCCAGTTTGACGAGATGTTAGACCAAAAGTTCCGTTTTCTTCGTATGGTGCATTTCATGTATCTCTTTTGTCTGACGTTGTATGTTTTTGTTTTATATGAATTGTATAAAGTCTACAGTGTTATTGTTAGTCTGGTCCTATATTGAACAGGCCTTATATTTCTGAGCTGTTCCCTTAATATTTTTGTTCTGGTTATCCTTTTTATACGCGATTAGGCTGGCTAATTCTGCTCTTAAGGTTTCACTTCTTTTTTTTTTATCTCTTCTGCCAGATCGGTGTTCTCATTTCATTAATCAGTTTCTGTTGATGAAACCCTCGATATCGGAGTCATTGCACTGCACTGCTGTTAATGCTGCACAGTATGCCACGGCGTGTATTTCTTTAGATATTTCAAATGTTCCCAAATGTTGTGTGAATGTAATATTGCTGAGAGTATTAGCAATTTTTGCAGTTTTTTGATGACATATTTTGCTTTGGTACGTGGGCTTTATTGGCTGGGTCAATGCCCATATATTCTGTTAGTGTGGTGTTAAAATATTAGGATAATTTTGTCTATAACTCAGCTTTGTCATCAGCATTCTGCGGAAGCTCTGGAAAAGTCTTGGTGTTGTTACCATCCGATTACGAAGCAGTTGAAATAATTGTATTCACGTCAAAGCTTTGGTGTGCTGCATCTTCATTGTTCTCTTGCGTAGTATTGTCGGGATATTCAGGTTGGTTTCGTTCCAGCTCTATCCCAACTTTATGTTTGCTTTGGTTAAACATGTCCACCGGGATTTTACTATCACTATACGTTGATCATGTACTATTCGCTGTGTCTTTACTTGCATGGAAGGATATTGTGCTGCAAACTGTTGACAGTGGTTTCAGTTGAAAGTAGACTGCTCCCCAGAGCACCACTTGCAGCTGTTGCAACCTATGGCGTTTTTGGGCTACTTTGAATGTTGCCGGAATAAATTATTCGGGTTTCCCGGTGCCTGTCCGCAGTGCACTACTAACGGTTCGCTTCCGGTATGTCCAGCTCTAGCTCCAGCCATGCCCTGGCGATCAACATGCAGCAGCGGTATCACTCTGTTCCGGAGACATCTCTCCATTTCTAAAGCGAAATGTTATTGCGTTTTATACCTACAGCTAGGTTTTAGTTTAAGCCGCCTCTAACATGGAGAACAGACTCTGACCCGAGTACCGCCCAATCTGGATACTGAATACATGGATTTGTCTGAGGACTGCAAGGGGTGGTGGGTGTGATTTTTCATCAGTGGATATCTTGTTCCCGCTGCTTATGCCCCAGATCCCAGAACGTCCTGCAAAGCACGAAACCGAGCCTCGGCTACTCAACTATCCTCCGAGTCTATGTGGCTGAGCAACTCATCATCCGACGAATTCTCCAAACCATGCTCCGCTGCGAGAGGCCTGTGCTGTCGGGCCGTCCAATGCACAGTGGTGGTGCAGCTACAGACTACCCCTGGTTTCGATACTTCTGCCTGACCGCCGGTTGTTGTACTGCTGCCTAGTGTCTCTGGTTCCGGTGCTGCTAATATACTTAATTTGAACTTTGAAGTTTCCACCTGATTCAAAATATAGCTGTTATACTAATGCCCAATAATAGCATAGCGATGTCCTTCAGAAACTACCTTCTCGTAGCATTTCCATCAACCACAATGAAGTGCTTTGAAAGACTCTTTATGGTGAGAATGGACTCTAATCTCAAATGTTATAATCCTATTAAAATTTAATATCCTATCTCATCTACATAACATTTTGATTTATAAAGGTCAATATGCCAAAAGCTTTACTTCCGACCCTCTGTGTCTGTCACTTCACTTTCAATGAGCTCCCATATCCCTTTATTCGACGGCGCTCTTCGGTGCCCCGCCGTTCACTGTGTAAGACCTCTCGAAAATCAACACCTCGTTCTTGTCTACAGTAAATTCCATCTTCCATTCTTTCAGCCTATTTCTCCAGCTTGTCCAGATCCCACTGCAAGCCATGATAGCATTCCTCGCTGTCTACTATACCCCAATGATCGCGTTATCGACAGAATTGCAGATACAGTTAACCGTTTTATCATCCAGATGATTGATATAGATGTCAAACAGCAACGGGCCCAGCACAGATCCCTGCGGCACTCCACAAATCACGGGCTTCCAGTCAGAGAGACAAACATCTACCTCCATCCTTTGGCTTCTTCCAGAAAGACAACGTCCAATACAATTTACTATTTCAGATCGACTGACCATTTTTGACCAACTTCACATGCGAGGCCTGGCCAAATACCTTGCAAAAGTCCATGTAGTCAGCATCAACTACCTTGCCTTCATCAGCTTTCTCGGTAACTTCCTGAACAAAATTCTACAAAATTGGTTAGACACGTCTTGCCACCCTTGAAGCCATGCCGCCTACCCTTAATCAGTCCATGTCTATCCAAACCCTCATATATCTTACCCTTGGTATACCATCCAATAATTTTCCCAGTTCTGATGCCAGCCTCGCCTGCCTGCAATGTACTGATATATTTTTATAGCCTTTCTTAAACAATGGAACAACATTGGCTATACTCCAATCATCTGGTACTCCAATCATCAAATAAACGGGCAGACTATTATTTAAATGGAGAGAGAATTCAAAGTTCTGAGACGCAACGGGATTTGGAAGTCCTCGTGAAGGATACCCTTAAGGTTAACCTCCAGGTTGAGTCGGTGATGAAGAAGGCGAATGCAATGTTGGCATCCATTTCTAGAGGAATAGAGTGTAGGAGCAGGCATGTGATGTTGAGGCTCTATAAGGCACTGGTAAGACCTCACTTGGAATACTGTGTGCAGTTTTGACCTCCTTATTTAAGAAAGAATGTGTTGACATTGGAGAGGGTTCAGAGAAGATTCACTAGAATGATTCCGGGAATGAGAGGGTTACCATATGAGGAGCGTTTGACCGCTCTTGGACTGTAGTCCTTGGAGTTCAGAAGAATGAGGGGGGACCTCATAGAAACATTTCGATTGCTGAAAGGCATGGACAGAGTGGATGTGGCAAAGTTGTTTCCCATGGTGGGGAAGTCTAGTACGAGAGGACATAACTTGAGGATTGCAGGGCGCCCATTCAGTACAGAGATGCGATTTTTTTTTTTAGACAGAGGGTGGTGAATCTATGGTATTTGTTACCACGGGCAGCAGTGGAGGCCAAGTCATTGGGTGTATTTAAGGCAGAGATTGATAGGTATCTGAGTAGTCAGGGCATCAAAGGTTATGGTAAGAATGCGGGGGGATTGAACTAAAGAGGAAATTGGATCAGCTCATGATGAAATGGCGGAGCAGACTCGATGAGCCGAATGGCCGACTTCTGCTTCTTTCTCTTATGGTCTTATGGTACCTCACTTGTCGCTAAAGATGATTTAAATATCTTTCCTTAGCCTCTGAAATCTCTGCAGCTGCCTCCCAAAAGGACCTTGTCAGGCCCTGCGGATTTCTCCAGTCTAACAGTGTGCGACAACAGACACCGCCTTGTCCTCTGTAATCTGTATAGGGTCCATGAAGTTGCTGCCTTTTTTGCGCACTTCACTATATTCTGTGTCCATCTGTTGAGTACGTACAGATGCAAAATCAGTTATTTAAGACCTTCCCCACTTTGTTTGGTTCCACAGCTGGAAAATTCTTAACTTACAGACGGCCAATTTAGCCCATTTTGCTCGTAACATATCTGTAGATCATCTTCGATTCTCCTACACCCAGTCTGCTAGGACAACGTCATGCATTATTTTAGCCTTCCTGACAGCTTTCTTGGGTGCTATCTTCCAATTCTTACCCTCCATAATCACTTATTTTCCCTACCTGCTTTCCGCCAGGGTAAAATACCGTAATTCTAAATGTTTATCCATGTTCTGAACTTACCTGCCTTTCCTACGGAACTTCTTGCATTCAATATAATTTACACTTAATGTATTTTGTTTTTCTCTGAGTGGTACTTACCTACTGTTTTTTGCCCTTACTGCTACTGCAATTACAGTGCCTCGAAAAAGTATTCAGCCGCACAACTATTTTCTCATTTTGCTTTCTCATTTTCTGTGAGGCTGAAAATTTATTCATCCCCTTCGTAATAACTCAGTAACTTTCCTCCAGTGCAATAACATATGCTAACTTACCATCTCACCTAATATGTTGACGTAGAAAATTGGAAGATCACCTGAATAAATGCTTTCTCTCTCTCTCTTTCTCTTTCTCTCACTTACTCACTCTCCTCTCTCTGCTCTATCTTTCACTCTCTGACCCTCTCTCTTCTCTCTCTCATTCTCGCTCGCGCTCTCTCTCTCTCACTCTCTCTCTCTCCCTCTCACTCACCCTCTCTCTCTCACTCACTCTCCTCTCCCTGCTCCATCTCGAAACACCTATGATATGGAAATGCTATTCAGCAGCAAGGACTGAAAATCTTGCTCGCATTGATGGGAAGATAAATTCTGCAAAATACAGAGAGGTACTGAATAAAAACCTGCTAGCCTTTGTTAGAAAGCTTGAACTAGACAGTTGGTTCTTCTTTCACCTGGACAGCAACCCAAAGCGCACTGTCAAAGCAACCAAGGAGTCTCTTCATATGAATAAAATTTATGTCCTTGAGTAGCCCAGTCAGAGTCCTGACCTTAAACCGATCGAACATCTCTGGAAAGAGATCAGGTTTGCTGTTCACCGCCGCACCCCAAGCAAATTAGTCACAGCATAATCAATTTTCCAAGGGGAAATTGGCATTTCTTGCTCCATCGTATTTGCGAAATCAATAGAGACTTGTCCAAGAAGATATCTGGCTGTAATAGCTGCGACGGGTGGTCCAACTAAGTACTGAGTAAAGGAGGATACATACTTTTGAACTGCTGACACTACAAGTTTTGAATTGTTTTGTTGTTCATGCTTTAAAGTTCCCCCTGTTATGGAGTTCTACAATGAATAAAAGCATCATGTTATTCACAACTAATTGTATACAGTTAAATTTATCAAAATTACTGATCGGAGTTTTCATTTATGTGTTCAAAGGAGATTGGATAAATTTTCAAGGCATTATACAGTTTATATTACACCTATGCATGCATATACTTATACATGTGACACTTATCTTAACAGTGACTTTCAGAAAGTGAGCGATTAAGCGCAGAGATTCCTTTTCCAAAAAGCCACCTGCCCTGTGTTTCTCAACAGTCCCACAAGTTCACAAGGGTTTTCTATCCTTTTTTTATTCTGTTTTCTCCTTCGTCACTTCCCACTTATGATGTGCACTCATTATTCTCTCTCGTATGGTTTCGGATCCCCATCACCCACGTCGCTATCCGAAACGGGCTCATCCCGCCGTCACTTGGTTCCATCCATCATCCACCCCTCACATGGCTCCACTTATCAATTATAAACCTTGAGCTCACGTACAATGACTAGCTTCCTTCCACATTCAGTCCTGATGCAGCGTTTCAGCGTCGACTACCACTTTGCCTCCGTATATGCAGCTCCAACCACTGAGACACTCCACTGGTATATGCTAACCTCGTTCGCGATTCCAGCATTGGTGTGTCTTTATAGTTCCATCTATTATATTGCAGTTTGCTGTGTGTAATTAAGTAGAAACTCTGAATGTATCAAGTATAAAGGTGATGCTGGATAATTTGAAAAGGAGTGATTGTTACAATTTATACCTCAACTATCTTTATAAAGCAGAGCACGTCTGGGATGTTGTCCCTAATACTATCAAGATGAATAGTATTAGGGAAAGAAATGGTCAATAAGTTCACAGGTTGTGTTGATGGGCCCATTCTATGGAGAATAACGCAAGCTTCTGAACAAACAATAGGGCTATGGGTAACCCTAGGTAAAATATAAAGTAGGTACATGTTCGGCACGGTTTTGTGGGCCGAAGGGCCTGTATTGACCTGTTTTCTATGTTTCTGTATTTCTAAACCGGGGAGTACAATATCGGTCATTGCGTTTCTTTAGGAGGAAGACCGAGGAGACGAGATGTAAGAGTATTGGACAGATTAGCTAATAGCTGATGGTGTGTCTATCTAACGAGTTGTAATGCATGGAACTGGCGAACAAAAGGAGAGAAACCATTTGTGCATTGATGGGAGACAGAAAAGAAGGCAAGTGGTATGGATGGAGAACTCAGTTTTCATAGCAGTGAGTTGTTGGCTAAGCAAGTGGGATAAGAGGGGTTCAAGAATTTTTTTTTTTCAAATTTTCTCGTTGACTTCGAGTTATTCTGATTCCTTGAATGCTTACAGACCCCGAAGGAACACAATATTTTAATGAACAGCAGTCACCCTTAAGTGACAATAATTAATGGTCTTATTTAATCGCTATTACATGTTGTTTTCTTAATTTAAAAAAAAACCGTTCCACTGAAAAGATAACTCTTTTCTGTCTCCTCGGATGCTGTATCTGCCCAGCATCTTCTTTATGTGCTCTGATTTCCGGCGTCCTGCTTCTTTGCTTTACCAGATGGATCACTCGGCCCAAATATCCCCTCGGTTTCAACTCAACTTGTTGCCAGTTGACTGAGCTCAGGCCTTAAAACAACAACTGGCATCAAGCCCCTAATCTCTCTTAATTCTGATAAAATATAATCAATTTGAAATGTTAACTGTTCCTTTTTCCATTGAGACAAAGACCTGCTGAGTATTTTCAGCTATTCTTTGCTTCCCTCCTGTTTTCTTTTTTTACGTTTAGCCAAACATATTAGCGTGTAACTGAAGCAAAGCTAAATGACAGAGTTTAAATGGCTACTGGACAAAGTATTACTTTGTACCTTAGACAGAGACCTACGGCTGTCATGAGAATTGTCAACCTAACACCCATCAGATTAGCTTCAGACTCCATCACCCTGACTACGAATTTTGAACATTCACCATAGATTTAGAAATACGTTGTATCGAGGATCAGGTGATTAATAATACATTGCTTCACGTTCTATGTGCATGCGGTATGCACGAGTCCTAAGTGAAATTTCATCACTTGTACTAAAACAATATGTTTGTTAAAGAAGGTGTGAATAATTTCTCTCAGTCCACAAATTCACTGGAGGATTAGTGCGAGTATTAATGAGAATCTGAGCAACGCTACTTGCTCATTTGTCCCCGCTTTGCTGCGAACACTGCGATTCTTCTACAATGGGAAGGGCTCCAATTCTATACGTGAAGGAGATTTGCTATCCGATACTGGCGGCGTTTGGTATGCCGGGTAAGTTTAAGTTTTGGTGCACCTTTCAATGCTTTGCTGATCTATGTCAATGTTATGGAGGGCTCTGTATCCTGAGTTTAAGGACAGCGCCAGGTTCTCTTGGTCTCTCCTCTTCTACATGATTTTCTCTCAAAATCTGTATATCTATTTATCTTCACCTCTCTCTCTCTCTCTCTCTCTCTCTCTCTCTCTCTCTCTCTCTCTCTCTCTCTCTCTCTCTCTCTCTCTCTCTCTCTCTCTCTCTCTCTCTCTCTCTCTCTCTCTCTCTCTCTCTCTCTCTCTCTCTCTCTCGCTCTCACTCTCTCTCTCTGCCAACGAATAACTCACAATGCAGCCTTCTGTGTTATTATCCTCGCCGATCAATATCATTGCCCTTTTAATAAGCTTCATTAGATTTGTTTGTAACATGAGTCGTTTGAGTCAACGACCAACGCAGCGTAAGTACATGCAAAATGCAGTCCGCAAGGGTGGTTAGGCTTATTGCGCCAACATAAGATGCTCAGAACTTACTAATCTTAACCCTGAAGTCCTTTTTAATGCTACCTGATCATGAATGATGTTACCTTCCTTAAAGACAGTTCGACAGAATGCCTGCAGTAATCTGTACCCAATGAGGCTGTCAACCTAAATGTAACCTCCCTCCTTACTGTCATATTTCGCGGTCGCTTAAGTTGTCATTATGCTGTTCACTTTCTTTCTGTTTCTTCCAGCAAACGTGGTGACGGCTGTGATTCTGTACAGGGGAAAGTGCGGTCTTTCCAGAGGAATCACCCGTTACATGATGGCGATGGCGATCTCCGACCTGTTCGTGCTCATTATCCACGTGTTACTTCGAGCAATCTACATTTATTATACACCTAATTCCCTCCTCTCCCGCAGCGCAGTGTGCCCTTCATATATACACATGCGGCTTTTCAGCCTGGACTATTCCGTCTGGCTAACTGTGTCGTTCACATTTGACCGTTTTGTAAGCATTTGTTGTCCGAAACTAAGGCACAGATATTGCACGGAGAGGACGGCCACTGTGGTGATTGTGTTGTTGTGCGTGCTAAGTTGCTTAAAGTATATTCCCTTTCACTTCATGTACGAGCCTAGCTACATCATGGATAACGTGAATTGGGGATGTCAGCCCAAAGCCGTGTACTTCACCTCCAGCTGGTGGGTGGCTTTCACATGGATGTGCAGCATCTCTCTATCCTTACTCCCCTTCGGTGCCATTCTTCTCCTGAACGGGTTAACGGTCAGGCACGTTATTGCAACCGGCAGGGTCCGCCGGCGTCTAAAGGGACAGGAGGGAAAAGACAGCGAAACGGAGAGTCGGCGCAAGTCCATGGTTTTACTCTTCACCGTTTGCGGCACTTCCATATTACTCTGGACGACGGCATCGGTAACTAACCTCTGTACTCGAGTAACAGTTAATTTTCAGGGCAAGGATCTCAGAAGCCCCTCTGCTGTAGCCAATGAGGTGGGGTTGTTGCTCAATCGTGTCAGCGCAGGCGCCAACACATGGATCTACGCAATGACCCAAAGTAAATTCAGACAGCAACTGAAGAACGGGATTAAAAGTCTAACTCGGGTTCTCATTAAATCCATATCTCGGACACGGCAGTCAACCTAAAGCTGGAGAACGAATAGAAAACAGACATTATTTATCCTTGTTCAACGTAAAGTAGATTTATTATCGAAGTACGTATATGTTATGTTACGCCCTGAGAAACATTTTCCTGCCTGCAGTCACAATGAATCCAAAAAATACATTGAAATCAATGAGAAACTGCAAACGAAGAGAGAGTGACAAACTCTGCAAATCCATAAAGAAACAAGTAACAATAAATAAATAGTATATGAATGATCTCGAGAACGTAAGTTGTAGAGATCTTGAAAGTGAGTCAATAGGTTGTGTTCAATTATTGTGTTGTGGTAAGAATGTTCATGCTGGTTCACGCGCCTGTGCGAAGAATAATAACTATTCCTGTACGTGGTGAAATGATATCAAAGACTCCTTTGCAATATTTCTGATAGTAGCAGCGAGAAGATAGATTGGCCTGGATGCTGGGGGTCCTTGATCATGGACACTGCCTGCTTGTGCCAAGTCTCTTTGGTCAATGGTCGTGATTGCTACATCGCTAATTGCTGTAAACATTTCCGCTTTGGGCACTGCTGTTTCTATTTTAGAGAATGATGAAACCAGTTAGGATGCTCTCTACTGTGTATCTGTATAAGTTTATCAACGTCTTAGATGGCATGCCTAATCTGCGCAAATTTCTGAGAGTAAAGGCGCTGTCGTGCTTTGTTTGAATAACGTTATTGACCCTCTCCAATGTGATCGCCGAATGACCACTGTCTCATCGCCTTGATTCAGTAATGCCGACAGCATCATACCTGCTAATCTGCAACTGGGTGTCAAGTACATCTCCAGACATAATAATTGAGGAACTCAACAGGCCAGGCACCATCTATCGACGACGCGTCGGGCCGAGACCCTTCATCGGGAATCTTCACTAGCCCTGATGAAGGGTCTCGTCCCGAAACGTCGACTGTACTCTTTTCCATAGATGCTGCCTGGCTTGCTGAAATCCTCCAGCGTTTTGATGTGCTGCTTGGATTTCCAGTACCTGTATATTTTCTGTAGGTTCATCTACCTTTTTCCGTATATTGCATGCATTCAGATAGAACACCTTCAGTCCTGTAATCATCCTGTTCTATTTTGCCTGACGTTTACGTTGCAATTCGTTCTGTTGACTGCAATGTTGCCCTATCACTACACATTGCTTCTGTTTGTAAACCTCAGTCTGTTCAGCTCCCACATAAGAAAGCTAAGGACTCGATCCGACATTTTGAGGACCCCGGCAGCCCAGAGGCAACATACCACCTAGGAGTCTCGCTCTCGCCCACAAAACCTCCTGTCCGTTCCCGTAACTAGCAAATCCCCTATGATCACAGCGTGACACTTCTTTACCCTTCCCTTCTCAGTCATAGATGAAGATTCATGGCCAGAGACCCGACCATTGTGAATTTCCTCAGTTGTCATCCCTCCTGATCCTATCCAAAGTGGTACAGTACACCTGTTGTTGATGGGGATGGCCACAGGGGTACACGGCACTGGCTCCTTAACCCCTTAACCTTTTCGGCTTTCGTACTGTCATCCAGTTTCCTGTGTCCTGCACCTTGGGTGTAACTACCTCTCTATATGTCCTATCTATCACCCCTTCAGACTCCCGTATGATCCAGAGTTCATCTACTACGACGGTGCTGACGGTCAACACATTTAGGACCAAAGTTAGAAAGAAAGGGAGGAAGGAGTGCAAGATGCTACACACCTAAAGAGAAAAATCAATTTGGGATAAGCGGTGTTGGGCTGGCACGCCGACTTCACGTGCTTTAAGTAGCTCAGAGTGCAGAAAGACACAATAACCACGGCAGCTGTCCTATTCATGCAGTGCCTCAGTCTCAGTTTCGTACAGTAAATGTTGACAATCCGGTCGAAGTGAAAGATAAATCTTCAGTCCAGGGGGACAATCCGGAAATTCTCGTCGGAAAGACAAAACTTGCTGAGGTATCGAAAGGAGTTTGAGGTATACTAATTGTGGATTTCTCGGGTCAACGCGTGAAGGATGATCCTGAATAGGTCGGAGATCGTCACCGTCATAATGTGACACGTGATTCCTCTGGAAGGACCTTAGTTTCCCCGCTACAAGATCGTAGCCGTCAGCACGTTTTTGACGGAAGCACAAAACAACAGCTAAATGTATATGTAAATAGGGAGAATGGAAAGTGATGCCTTTATGAAGTCGAGCTACTGTAGGTCACCCTAGGTTTTAACAAAAACAACGCGTTCATTGTCGCGTGGAATGAAAGAATAGGGATATGGCCTGTCGCAACATGGATTACAAGATACTATTTACTATCGGAAGCTCATCAATAACATTGTCCGGAGTCTTCTCCGAAGCTTTTCCAGAAACATAACGGATTTCTCCTGAAAGGTCATCCATCTGAATACTGAAGGTGCATCTTTATCCACGTGACCGAGTATTTCCAGCATATCTGTTTTTATTTCGCAATGGCATTGTCATCAGCATTTTTATGGTTGTGCCTGGGTACCTGTTGCACGGAGACTCCAATTGAAAACTGAAGTAAAAGTTCATGTGTGAGATTTCCGAAATGAAATGTTATTGTTGAAAATACTTGTCTGTCCATGTATCATATATGGTGAAAGCAAACGGATATAGTATTTCACTTTGGTGTTCTTTAACTGAGAGGTCAAAAGCTTGAGAGAAGAGAGAACTTTGCAGACAGACATATTGTGTGTATTCGGTGAAGACTATCGATACAAAGAGAGGGAATAAAATAGAGTTGTGTAATAGAAAAATATCTCGGTGGATGGCAAGCTATGACAAATGATGCAAAAGGAGGCAGGGGGCTTGCAACTGACACAGATAGAATGAGACACAAACCTGAGAGGCTGGGGAGATCGGCCACACGCGAGCGAGAAACAGAGTTTCTATGGACGGGGGAGGGCGGGATTCTGTGAGACAGAGACGGGGTGGGGGGCAAGAGAGACACAGTCAAAGCGAAAAACGAACAGGGATGGCCATGGAGATGGCAGAGAAAGGCAAACAGCAAGAGCTTGAGAGAGAAGGCAGCGGTGGTGGGTGGGAGAGCACTAATAAAAATACAGAATGAGCAGTAATCCATACCCACGGTTGCTGGTTTTCGATGTGTGTGGTTTCGTCTTAGAAAGACCAGCAAGGATACAGAATGCAAACAGCATACGGACAGCGAGGAATATTCGTAAAACTTACGAGAATGAGACGAAGTAGCAACGCCGGGTAGTATGTCATAGAACATAGAACTTAAAGCACAATAGTAAAATAGAGTTCGTGTCATTTAGCCCAAGACGTTTTGTCAATCTAAAGAAACCTACTGTGTCTCCCATAGAATGTACGGAACAAACTTTAAAGGTATGTTCTCCGGTACTATCCCTTGTCGCCCTGACGAAAATGCACTGCTTTTCCAATCTACAAACGTCTCTACTAATGTTATACACTTCTATCAAGTTGCTTCTCGTCTTCTTTTGCTCCAGTCTTGCTCGCTCAACCTGTCCTCATAAGTCATGTTCCCTAATCCAGGCGGCATCCTGGTAAATTTCACTACACGTTCTCTAAAGCTTCCAAATTCTTCCTGCAATGAGGCGATCACAATTGTTCATGCTACTCCTTATTAATACGGCTTACACAATACGCCTTATTAAACTCCCAATCAACGGCAAAGTTGAAATTTCTACTGACACAAAGATCCCACTATTCCTCTGTACTGCAATGAATTCTGTCATTAACTATGAGTTCAGCCTTCAACATCGACTTACCAGTCCTGATCACTTCACACTTTCCTAGTTAGAATTCCAGATGCGACATTTTAGCCAAGCTCAGCTTTTGTCTATGTTACGTTGTTAGCTACCACAGCCTTCTACACTATCCACAGACTGCCATCACCAGCGAAAACTGAAGACTTCCTAGCTTTACCTTCCACTTGTTCAACTGTGTTAATTATACAGAAAAATCACAAAGATCCGGAGTCTCGAAGCAGATCCCTGCGGAACACCACTAGCCACGGACTTTCAAGCAAAATGTGTTCAATCTCAAGAATCAGGGATGACCTCATTGGAACCTATCGAATGGTGAAAAGCCTTGATAGTACAGGTGGGGAGAGAATATATGACCAGAAGACATAATCGCAGAACAGATGAGTGTCCTTTTAAAACGGAGATGAGGAGGAATTTCTTTAGCCAGGGCGCATTTCCTTGCCACAGACAGCAGTGGAGGCCAAGTCTTTAGTTATGCTTAAGGCAGAGTTTGATATGTTCTTGACTGTTCGGGATATGAAAGGATACGGGGGGAATGCAGGAGAGCGGGGCTGAGAGGAAAAATTAAATGAACCATGATAAAATGGCGGAGGAGACGCGATAGGCAAAATGGCATAATTCTGCTCCTTTATCTTGTGGTCTTCTCTATTATTCCCTTTGCCGTCTCTGAGCAAGCCAATTACGAATCCACCTTTCAAGGGATCCATGAAATGACTTGTTGGGACATTTTGAATGAGCCTTCTATGGGAAGTCACTTCAAATGCCTTACCAAAACTCGCACACCACATCCACTGTTCAACCTTCTTCAATGTGTATTTCCGTTGTCTTAAAAAATGTCACAAGGCATGTTCTGCCCTTTCTCATAGCTATGTTGACTACCCAATAAGACTGTTCTACAAATGTCCATAAATGGTGTCCAAAAAATCCTCCCCATTATATTGCTCACCATCGATATAAGGCTCACTCATCCATAATTCCCAACAACATTTGCCATCTTCCAAAACTCCTATTTTACTCCCATCAAATTATCATCAATTGTGCAGAAATTTCCTCCCTCTCTTCCATTTGAAACCTGGGTATGTCCCGTCCGGCCATGAACCCTATAGGCCATGGGTTAAAGGTAAATGATGAAATGTTTAAGGGAACATGAAGCTGAACTTCTTCACTCAGAGGTTGGTGAGTTAGTGGAAGGAATTGCCTGAACAAGTCAAGGATGTGTGTTCGATATCCACATTTAAGGAACATTTGGATAGGTCTATGGATGGGTGGATGTCATAATTATGGACTCTTCTGCATAGTCAACCAACGCAGGCGTGCTGCCGAACATATTAGGAAAGCTCACTAGAGAGTATTCAAGTTCCAATAAGTACATTTTTATTATAGTGGTATTTAACTCACTTCTTTTCGTTCTAATCTCGAAGAGACTTGACCTAAAGCACAGCAAAGTTTACGCTCCCTGTTTACCCTTGCCCTTGTGCGGTGAAAGAGGACTAAGTTTTTACCAGATTTTGTAAATGAGTCTCATCCGTTTAGTATTTAGTTATTTCTTACAGCTGCAGTCTTGATATTAAACTTTCAGTTTTAGAGGTTTCGTTTACGACCCTGTTGGCCTAGATTTTATTGTTTTTCTTTTCCTTTAACTCATGCAACAGTTCTCCTTAAAGTCCATGAACTGTTGATCCGTTTCGGTGTTACTGTCTCTCAACTATGGCCATATCTGAACGTTTGCTGACGAGTATGGAAGACGATGGTCGCTTGGAGTAGGCGGATTATCGGTTCGGGATGGATTAGATAGACCAAAGAGCATGGTTTGTGGTTTAGTATTCTACAATTCTATGGGTGTATAGGACTGTAAGTGTCGCCATATCCGGCATGACTCTTTTCTTATCCTCGAAATGTTCCAACACATCTACGCGTTCTACACTTATCTCACATTCGTCAAGGTCCATCTCACCGTTGAACACTAAAGCAATGTACTTATTAAGAAGCTTCTCAATCTCCTCCCACTCCAAGCTCATGTGTGCGCTTCCGTCCCTGATAGGTCCTGTTCTCAGTCTAGCCGTCCTCTTCTTTTTAATCTGTGGATAAACCTTTTGGTCCTTTTTTCATTTTACTTGCCATGGCCTTTTCATGAATCGTTCTGGACCACTTGCCCAGTCTTAAAATACTTCTTGGCTACATTGTAACTTACTAAAGCCCTGTCTAACCTTTGCTTCTTAAAAATTATGATTCTTTCGTCCACTTGTTTCGATGTTCCACATCTCTTGTAATTGTTGGATCCTTCACATCACACCTCAGTGGGGAAATCTATCCAAGATCCCGTGCAACTGCTACCTAAACAACCTCCAAGTTTCCACTTAGCATTTCTCTGAGAACATAGGTAACTTGTTTACGTTCCTAAGTTCCTGCCTAACGCCATTGGCATTATTTCTTCCCCAGTTAAATAGTCTGGCACACTCATTGTTGTTATCCGTATCGATGGCGATGTTAAAGGTCAGGACGTTCTGGTCACTATCGACGAAAAGCTCGCACACTGAGAGGTCTCTCACCTGATCAGTTTTGATTACGCAGTACTAGATCCAGAATGACCTTTCCACTGGTTGACCTGTCTGCATGCTGTATCAGAAGCCCTTCCTGCACATATATAACAAACATTGCTGCATCTAAACCCGAAATCTTTCACACTAGGGAGGTGACAATCAAAATTAGGGAAGTTCCAGCCACCCATAGCAACAACATTGCCATTTATGCACCATTATGAATTTGTATACTTAATCGCTTCGGTACAATTGGAGGTCGACAGATTACTGCCAATACAGTGGCTGTTCCCTTTCTATTTTTGACTTCTACCAACACAGACTCAGTTTACGATCACTCCCTTTCCCCCTCTGATATACTGAGCGTGATTAGCAAAGTCCCTTCCCTACATCTGTTATCTCCTTCCATGTCAATATTCACATATGGAAATCTCGGAACATCCAGCAGCCATTCCTGCCCTTGTGACAGTCAAGTCTCTATAATGGGCTTAATTCCGTGCCCAAAGTTAATCAGCTTTCAACGGACTGAATTTTGCCCTGTGCACTGTATATCCTTCATCTGATTTAACATTCTTCTTCTCATCTCCATGCCAAACAAGTTTAAACATATTTCTACGAAATATGTCGGCATGAGCATTGGTCGCTCTAGAGTTCAAGAGTAAGCTATCCATTTTGTATGGGACATACTTCACTCAGAGAAGGTCTCAATGATACACAACCTGAAACCCTCACGTAGTTCTTACTTCTCCACCACCAGGCTCCCTCCCCCTCCACGCACTTGCCTTCTGAGCCAGTGACGCACAAGCAACAAGAAATTAGTTTCACCTAAGAGCTATTGGAGAAGTGGTTGCAGAGTGACCATGGCCAGGAAAGCAAAATGCTGGGTAATCCAATGTTCAGACCAATAAACAAATGTGTCTAGACAGGTATATGGAGGAATTTAAGGTGGGGGGGTTGCAGTATATGGGAGGCAGGGTTTAAGGGTCGGCACAACATTGTGGGCCGAATGTCCTGTACTGTGCTGTAATATTCTACGTTCTATATTCTATGTCTGAGAAAGTCTATTACAGACTGATTCTTTTGGATTTAGTCGATTTAGTCATATCCAATGAGATAGAATTACCGTTCAAAAAAAAAATTTACAGGTAACGACTCCGGAGGCATAAGTGATTACAATAAGATAGAATTTCACTTACAATTTTGAGTCAAACAGCATGGGTGCGTAACAGGTGTCCTCGAGATAAAAAAAATGGGCAATTATTAAGATATCATGATAATGGTGTCTCGCACAGAATGGGCGAGAGAAGTAAAGGGAAAGGGCTGTAGATGTATTTCAACGGGCAGTTCGAAATAACAAACAAAAATATTTTCTGTCCCATTTGCATCAGTGGTATGTAAACTATTGAAGAAGATGCTAACAGATAGTATCAGTTCGCATTGCGAAAGAAATCATATATTTGTTAGTGATCACCAGCATGGCAATGTGTAATGGAAGCCTTAGCAGAAACCTCCGCTTGAGTTCTTTGAAAAGCTGACGAAAATAATTAATCAGGCCAAGTCAGTGGCGATTTGTGGAGTCCCTAACACAAGGCAGATTCAGAATCGTGCATATATGAGATCAATGAAAACTTCACAGATTCTATTCAAGATCTACTTTTCCATAAAAGATAGCAGTTAATGGTGGAAGAGCTTTATTCTCATTGGATGCCCCATAAGACGCAGTGTTGGGGACCACTGCTGTTTGTGATATATATATACGTTCCGTGGACAAAAGTATGACTGAATTGCTTAATAAGTTTGCTGGAAGGCAAAGATAGCAGGTATGGTGATGCACCATCAATAACTCACTCTGAGATGTAAGAAGCGAGATATCGGCTTTCATTGACTGGAAGAATGAACAACACTACATCCTGGAGAATGAGGCCGGGCACAGGCCTCAATCGCCTTTATACAGGGGTCTGTGGGAGGAGCCACATGAGCAGTCAGCAGGGGTCTGTGGGAGGAGCCACAGGAGCAGTCCAGACAGGTATATGTAGTTCACCACATATGGCTAGTCAGATAAAATAGTCTCGAATGATTTGTTTCAGATTGTTCCCGTACAGCCTCTGCAAATTTACTCTAGTGTGCTTATAGTAAGGTTCACATGCTGAAGATAGATGGTCTAACCGAAGTAGCCTAAGGTAGAAACATAGAAGCATAGAAAAATACGGGCCCTTCTGCCCACAAAGCTGTGCCGAACATGTCCTTACCTTAGAGGTTACGTAGGGTTAGACATAGCCCTCTATGTTTTTTGATCTCCATGTACAGGAATCTCTTGAAAGAGCCTATCGTTTCCGCCTCTACCACCATCGCCGGCAGCCAATTCCACGCACGTACCATTCTCTGCGTAAAAAAAAACGTACCCCTGACATCTCCTTTTACCTAACTCCAAAACCTTAAAACTGTGCCCTCTCGTGATAGTCATTTCAGCCCTGGAAAAATGCTTCAGACTGTCCCCACGATCAATGCATCTCATCATATACACCTTTAATTTACCTTCAATACGCAGGTAAATTCAGGTTGCAGATCACAAACAGGGGGTATTTCTAGAATGCCTGCTTGCATTTTCTGCAGGTGGTGGGAGGGCGAATTGTAGCTCGCTGCCGCTACGCGCCGTAGAGAGCGGAGCTGGTGGGGGGGGGGGTGGTTGTGGTAGCGGCTTTGGGGCTCTTACATATATTTGTCGACCATTCTTTGGGGCATTTCTCTGTTTTCACGAATGCTTGCGAATAAAAAGCATTTCAGGATGTATATTGTATACATTTCTCTGACATTAAATTGGACCTTTGAACCTTTGCTGGCTTTTCGAGCAGCTCCTGGTTGAGCCCACCAGGGGATCAGTGATTCTGGATTGGGTGTTGTTCAAATAAACCAGCATAGATTAGAAAGGTTATGCTAAAGGAACCCTCAGGTCGAGTGAACATATGATCGAATTCACCCTGAAATTTGAGGAAGGTGTATCCGGTCCACAGCGGAGTTTAGGGAATTGCAGAGACATGAACGTGGAGCTGACCAAATCTGATTGCAAATGAACGCAGAGCAGCAATGGCTGAAATTTCTGGAACTTATTTGGAGTATTATAAAGATTAAGAAATATTCTAAATGCAAGATTACACCACTGTTACTAAAGAGAGTCAAAGCCAGCATAAAAACTAATAAGTAGGGGCATATAATACTGCAAAGGTGCATGGGATTTTTGATGATTGGGAAGCTTTTACGAATTAACAAAAGGCACATAGAAAAGTTATTAAGAAAGAAGAGGTGGATTACGAAAGTAAGCCAGACAATAATATTACAGACGATACCAAAAGTTTCTTCAGTGGAAAAGAGAGGCGAAAGTGGATATTGGACCACTGGAAAATGATACTAGAGAGGTAGTAATAGGGACAAAGAAATAGTGGATGAACTGAATACATATTTTGCATTAGTGTTCACTGTGGAAGATACTAACAGAATTGTGCAAGTATGAGGGTATCACTGGCAAGAGGATTGTGAAGTTGTCATTACTGGGCAGAAGGTTCTTCGGAATTAAAAGGTTTGAAGGTAGATAAGTCACCTGAACCAGATGGTTCACATCCCATGGTTCTGAAAGTGGTGGCTGAAAAGATGGTGGAGGCATTAGTAATAATTTTTCAAGAATCACTAGATTCTGAAATGGTTCTGGAAGAGTGCAAAATTGCAAATGTCACTCCACACACCAAGTAGGGAGAAAGGCAGAAGAAAGGAAATTATAGACCTGTTCGTCTGAACTCAGTTGTTTGGAAGATGCTGGAGTTGATTGCTAAGGTTGAAGGATGTGGTTTCGGGGTACCTAGAGGCACATGATAAAATTGGCCGTAGTCAGCATGTTTTTCTCAATGGAAATCTTTGCCGAACAAACCTGTTGGAATTCTTAAAGTAATAACAAGGAGGATAAACAAAACTGAATCGGCAGATATTGTGTACTTGTATTTGCAGAAGGCCTTTGACGAGGTGCCACATTTGAAGGTGCTTAACATGATAAAAGGAAATGGCATTACAGAAAAGATACTAGCATGCATAAATAAGTGGCCGAATGCACGGTGGTAAAGAGTGGCAATAACGTAGTCCTCTTCTGATTCGCTGTTCGTGGCTAGTGGTCTTCCACATAATTCTACGTTGGGACAGATTATTTTTTCGCTATGTGTCAAAGATTTTGATTATGGATTTGATGGCTTTGTTCCAAAGATTGTAGAGGATATGAAGATAGGTTGAGGGGCTGGTAGCTGTGAGGAGGTAGAGAGGCTACAGAAGGACATCGACAGTTTAGAAGAATGGGCAAAGAAGTGGCGGATGGAATAAAGTGCTAGAAAAAAATAAAGTTTGGTAAAAAAAAAATTAAAGGGTAGCTTGTTTTATAAGTGGGGAAAGCATTCAAATCTCTGGAATGCAAAGAAATCTGGGAGTGCTTGCTAAAGATTCCCTAAAGGTGAATTTACAGATTGAGTTGGGGGTGAGGAAGGCAAATGCGATGTTGGAATACATTCAAGAAGACTAGAGTAAGAAAGTAAAGATGTAAGTTCAGGCTTTATAATGCACTGGTGAGGTCTCACTTGAAGTATTGTGAGCATTTTCCGCTCTTTATCCCAGAAAGGATGTGCAGACACTGGAGACGGTTCAGAGAAGATTCACTAAAATGATTCCTCAATAAAATGGTTCGTCATATGAAAAGCGATTGGTGGTGCTGGGACTGTATTTACTAGGATTCAGAAGAATGAACGATGACCTCATTGAAATATATCGAATGTTGAAAGGCCTTGATAGTGTGGATGTGGAACTAATGTTTCCTATCGTGAGAGAGTCTCAGACGAGAGGGCACAGCATCGGAACAGGGAGACGTCCTTGTAGAACAGAGAAGTTTAGGAATTTCTTCAGCCAGAATGTGGCGAATCTCTAGAGTTCTGTACCACAGCCGGCTGTGGAGCCAGTTCTTTACGTATATTTAAGGCAGAGGTTCGTAGATTCTTGATTCGTCAGGGCGTGAAGGGATGCAAGGAGAAGGCAGCAGGTTGGGGTTGAAAGAAAAAAAAATGAATCAGCAATGGTGAAATGACTAAGCAGACTCGATGGGCCAAATGGCCTATTCCTGCTCCTAAATTTTATAGGCTTATGGTGTAATAATGCAATATAACATAAGAAGAGAAAAGCTGAAATAAAGACTTTGAAAGACAAGCAGAGTTCTAGTAATATGCGTTATTTGAGCAATGGAATTCATAGGGAGGTCTGAATTAGAGTCGTACAGCAGTATGGAAATGCAAGCCATACCATTAACGAGGCTGCCCTTTTGCGGACACAATTTATGAGACTGTGTTTACCATAATACATCAACAATTGAAACCAGTCTTACCACAGAAAACAACTGCATCGAGACGTTACTTTGTAAAAATGTGTTCAAGAAATGCAAGGCAAGGTAATAGTGCTGCACTAAGAGGGCGGCCTGAGATAGCAATAGAATGAATCTATTTAGTCAGAAAAGGACGCATGTGTGATCCCAGCAAGGATTGTTATTTTGACATCTAATTAGTGGGAAGGATATTGGAGTAAATATTTGCGGGGATCTTGAAGAGGGGTATAGTGATTATAATCGGTGAATTTGGTTGAAGTAATAAAATTGATGAGTTTGAGAAAATAAAGAAGCCCGGCACATTTTTTCTTTTTTTTTTTTTGGAACATATAAAACACTGATAACGAAATAATTCTGTAAGATTTTGAACATTATGTAGGAAGATGTAGCACTGTCCAAAATGTGTAAACTCTGTTTCTATGAAGCATCATGTTCAATGCTTTGACTGTGCTAGGGCGAAAAGCATAGACTGGCACCAAATTGTGAAGCAATTACGTGATCGACAACACATTATTCGTCCTCCAGCTCCAGGTCCGCTGCTGCGTCAATGGAATCAGATCAACAACAATTGGAGTTAAACTATTACACGTGTTTTTCACCTCCTGCCTGAACTTTCTTGTGTCATTCCATCGATCCACGTGTTGGCGCAGGAGCTGAAGAGCATCATTAAGACCCCAACCTCATTGGCGATGAAAGAGGAGCTGATGAAATCTTCGTCCAAAAAATTAACTGTGACTTGACTCCAGATAAAGGTCATAGTTTCCGTTGTGCACATCAGTATGTAAGTTCCGAACACAGTGAAGAACAAGACGATGGACTTGCGCCGACTCCACCTCACTATTCTTTCCACCATGTCCCTTCAGCGCCGTTGGATCCTATCAGACGCTACGGTGATCCTGACGGTCAGCCCGTTCAGGATTACGATCAGAACGGATGCAATTAAGGAGACAGAGGTACTACAAATCCTTAAGGAGTCAGAGGAACTACAAATCCAGGAGAAAACACTTGGATCGGCAACTGGAGCTAAGATGTTGCGGCCATTACAGAGACTTGGATGGTGCAGGGGCGGGATGGCTACTTAAAGTGTGAGGCTTTAGATGTTTCAGAAAGGACAGGGAGGGGGGGAAAGAGGTGATCAGAGATAGTGTCACGGCTGCAGAAAAAGAGGAAGACAGGGAGGGGTTGTCTACGGAGTCTCTGTGGGTGGAAGTTAGGAATAGGAAGGGGGCAATAACTCTACTGGGTATTTTTAATAGACCACTAAATAGTAACAGGGACATCGTGGAGAAGATACAGAGACAGATTCTGCAAAGGTAGAACAATAACATGGTTGTTCTGGAGGGAGATTTTAACTTCCTTAATATTGATTGGCATTTCCCTACAATGAGGGGTTTAGATGGGATGGAGTTTGTTAGGTGTGTTCAAGAAGGTTTCTTGACACAATATGTAGATGGGCCTTCAAGAGGAGAGGCTCTACTTGATCTGGTATTGGGAAATGAACCTGGTCAGGTGTCAGGTCTCTCAGTGGGAATCCATTTTGGAGATAGTAATCACAAGTCTATCTCCTTTACCATAGCATTGGAGATAGACAGGGACAGACAAGTTAGGAGAACGTATAATTGGAGTATGGCGAAATATGAGGCTATCAGTCAGGAACTTGGTGCATAAATTGGAAACAGACGTTCAGGGGATATTTGCGTGGCGTTCTGCATAGGCAAGTTTCAATGAGACATGGAAAGGATGGTGTGGTACAGGAACTATGGTGCACAAAAGCTGCTGTAAATCTAGTCAAGAAGAAAAGAAGAGCTTACGAAAGGTTCAAAAACTAGGTAATGATAAAGATCCAAAATATTATAATGCTGGCAGGAAGGAGCTTAAGAATGAAATTAGGAGAACCAGAAGGGGCCATAAGAAGGCCTTGGCGGACAGGATCAAGGAAACCCCCAGTGCATTCTACCAGTATGTGAAGAGCAAGAGGATGAGACGTGAGGGAATAGGGCCAATCAAGCGCGACAGTGGAAAAGTGTGTACGGAACCGAAGGAGAGAGTAGAGGTACTTAATAAATACTTTGCTTCAGTATTCACTACGGAAAATGATTATGGTGATTGTAAGGACGATTTGCAGCGGAGAAAAAACTTGAACATGTAGATATTAAGGAAGAGGATGTGTTGGAGCTTTTGGAAAGCATCAAGTTGGATAAGTCACCAAGACCGGACGGGATGTAGCCCAGGCTACTGTGGGAAGCGAGGGGGAGATTGCTGAGCCTCTGGCGCTGATTTTTGCATCATCAATGAGGACGGGAGAGGTTCCAGAGGATTGGAGGGTTGCAGATGTTGTTCCCTTATTCCAGAAATGGGGTAGAGATAGCCCAGGAAATTATAGTCCAGTGAGTCTTACTTCAGTGGTTGGTAAGTTAATGGAGAAGATCTTGAGAGTAAGGATTTATGAACATTTCGAGAGGCAGACTATGAATGGGAATAGTCAGCATGGCTTTGCCAAAGTCAGGTCGTGCCTTACGAGCCTGATTGATTTTTTTGAGGATGTAACTAAACACATTGATGAAGGTAGAGCCGTAGATGTAGTGTATATGGATGTCAACATGGTATTTAATAAGGAACCTCATGCAAGGCTTACTGATAAAGTAAGGAGGTATAAGATCCAAGAGGACATTGTTTTGTGGATTCAGAACTGGCTTGCCCACAGAAGACAAAAAGTGGTTATAGACGGGTCATATTCTGCAAGGAGGTCGGTGACCAGTGGTGTGCCTTAGGGATCTGTTCTGGGACCCCTACTCTTCGTGATTTTTATAAATGACCTTTATGAGGAAGCGAAAGATTGTGTTAGTAAATTTGCTGATGACACAAAGGTTGGAGGTGTTGTGGATAGTATGGAAGGTTATCAGAGTTTACAGCGGGACATTGATAGGATGCAGAATGCTAGGGTCTTTTGAGAGATTCATGGAGCTTAGAAAATAGAAGCCAAGGTAGTTCTAAGGTAAGGACATGTTCGGCACAGCTTTCTAGGCGGAAGGGCCTGTATTGTGCTGTAGGTTTCTACGTTTCTAAAACCATCCACCAAATGAAGGTGAAATAACGGAGATAGGTTGACACCCGTAGTTCACATTTTCCACAACGTAGTGTGGTTTGCACATGAAGTGAAAAGCAATATATTTAAAGCAGCTCAGCACGCGCAGAAACACAACCACGGCGGCCGTCCTCACCGGGCTCAGTCTTGCTTTCGGACAGGAAATGCTGACAAAGCGGTCAAAGGTAAAAGGCTAGGTTAACCAGACGGAATAATCCAACGTAGCAATGCGCAGGTAAATATTAGATGGACACACTGTGCTGCTGAACAGAAAGGAGTTAGGGTGATAGTAAATGTAGATTTTTTTGCAATAACACATGAAATATGATACGAGTATGTCTGAGATGGCCAATGCTTCCATGAAACACGTTAATCCTCTGGACAGGGGACACTTTCCGCGGTAGAGTATCGCAGCCGTCAGCACGTTCACTGGAGGAAACAGAAAGATGCAGCGAAATTAATATTTAAACAGAAGGACGAAGACGATATTAGGGCTGGATATTCTGTTGGCAGTGATGAAGACAACACACAGAGGTATTTCGAAAAATAATGTTTAAATTGAAAGCAAAGCGCTCAGCTCCTCCGTCCCACTTGCGGACAAGTTCTGTAAACAAAGTAGGGTTCAGTTCGACGGACTATATCAGGATTTCATAATTGGATATATGCTTGTGAAATTTTGATTCAAATTTGTCTTCCTCTAACATTAACATGTTTCTTTTCCCTATAAAAAACATTCTGGAAACAGTCAGAGGAAAGGCAGCCTTTTTGTATGATTTCATGTCTCAGGATCAAGGAGCCCAGGAGTATGGTCACGTTCCTGTAATGGATTTTAAATGTCCTTGCATTAATGATTGCAATTCACATTGCTGTTGAGCTAAAGAGGTAGACTTTAAAATTGCAATGAATGTTTAGAACGGATCAAAAATTAAGGGAATGCATAATACCGCCAGAATCGGATAAGTAATTTCATTAACACTGGAACACGTCGCAGTGTTGACAGCAAACTGTAGGTCCGAGTGGAGTTCGGCGTGGAACAAGCAGCTCGGCTAGGATCCCATTCATTCCTGTGCGTATCCTCCAGTGTGTTCGCGTAATGATGAAACAACATTAGTCACGGTGTCTTTAACAAACAATGTTTAGTTCTGCAAAGTGAAATCGTTACACTTATTTCTCCATGGAATACTCATGGCAAAAATATCGGAGGCTGTGGCTTTCTTGCTGTATCTGAATCTGAGGTGTAGTTATATAGGCTTCACAGAGCAAGGGAGTGGTTTCACTGACATAGTGGCCGACTAGGCTGAATTTCAAGGATTTTAACACAGAGAAAACTGAAATATAATAATTTTATCACATATGTATCAACATAAAGTAAAATAAGACATTTTGCAATGATTTCCTCAAATGTCTCGATGTCAAGGGGAATTATTAGCATTGAACAGTGGAGTAAACTAAGCAATACTTATGGTGATCATAATGACATCTCGCAGCCGTTCAGCTGGGAAAGAACTGTTAGTCGCCTTGCTACACCTATTTCCCGGCTATATTTACTCAAAAAAGCAACAAAAATATAGAAAATCTGCCATATTTAAGCAAAAGCGAAGGAAAGCCAGAAATATAACACAACAAAGGGGGATTCTGGGGAACGATGAGATTTAAACTTGGAATAGAAAGTGGAAATAGTACGTTTTCAATTACAGAGAAGGCAGAACAATCTAATCTCCTGTGAAAATGTGGAGATCGAGGGAAACTGAATGACACAAGTTGTGTGGTGCCCACGAAGAGAGAGCGCCAAAGTCCTGTTAAGCTCAGATGCAGGCGTATTGAAAGTGAAGAAATAAAACAAGACAGATATATAAACAACACACACAAAATGCTGGTGGAACACAGCAGGCCATGCAGCATCTGTAGGGAGAAGCGCTGTCGACGTTTCGGGCCGAGGCCTTTCGTCAGGACTATAGAGAGATATATAATGCCTGAATCGTGGGATAAATCACTAAGGGAGTCGAAACGCTGCAGATGCCTAAATTGAAGTTCAAGCAGAGATTATTACACCTGTCGTGGTAGGCGACTAAATACGCTATTGGGGCAAATGGATGAAGCACTTACACAACCTGACATAATAGGAAGAGAATGGAATTAATCGCATGTGCTAGTACATGCGATTAAAGAAAATTAACATTCTGGTCCGCACACAGATTGTTGTCCAAAGTGGATTATTATATATTCTATGTCGTCGTCTGTGGAGAATGGAAACGGTTACGTTTTCACCTCAGTGACTAGAGCAGAACAGGGAACTTGCACAGAACCGTAGAAAGCCGGTACAGTATTCTGAAATTCTACAATTTTGTGTCAGTACCAGAGACATCGATATATCAGGTGGGAAGATGTTCCCCGACATTGTAATAGACTACATTAGATACTGCAAGCAGCGCAGGAAGAAAAGTCCCAAAACCTTAGAAGATGAGGAAAACAGACACACATAGGAAAAGCAGAGCGATAATTTATCATATTAATTAAAGGGAGAGCTAAAAATACAAGCCCAGTGAAGCAAAGGATCGCCGGGAATGAGAGCCCTGTTGAAAATAAGGAGACCCGGGACTCGGGGGTGATTTTAGATGCAACAGTTCCAACACGTTCAAACAAATAAGTGTTTTTGACAAATATCTCTCAAACATTTAAAATGTTCGTTCTGTTTACAATAATATCGCTGGTATTTGAAATATCACGACAATATTATTTCTTGGTGTATTAGTTAAAGGTGATAAAAGTAAAGGTATCACTAGGCCTCGGTGGCAATAAAAATGCACGCCACTTAGCACGACAAGCAAAATGCTGTGTAAGGACATTACCAGTTGTTCTGGTGCTTTTCATGCTGCACAATTTGATGGACCAAATTCGCCTGCTTCCAAACTTCTTCATCTCCTGCCACTGATATGCATTTAAGGAAAGTGTTCTGCGTGAATTCAGAATTAGTAAATTTACAGATATCTCGAAGGTTGGTGTTATTGTTGATAATGTAGAATATTTTCGATTGTTACAATGGAACATTGCAAGGAAGCAGAGCCCGGCTGAGAAAGTGCAGATGCAGTTCAATCTAGAAATCTAGAAAATCTAGAAAAGTACGAAGTCAGCACTTTTGAAGGCAGAGCTTGAAATTAAGATACAGGGTTAATAACAGGATTCTTAGCAGTGTTGTGGCACGGAGGGATATTGGAATCTACAGATATAGATTCCTCATAGGTGCCTCAAATTTGATAGAGTACATATGAAGGATTTCTTTAATCAGGGGATTGAGTTTAAGAGCCATGATGTAGGTGCATAAAAATCCTGTTAGACATTTCTACTGTTTTGTTCTGTTCTGGTCGCCTCATTATAGGGATAATGCAGAAGATTTTGAGAGGGTTCAGGCGAATTTTACCAGGCCCTACCTGAGCATGTCTTTTGTGGAAAGTTGCTCAAGCTATGGCTTTACTTTTTGGAGGAAAAAAATTAAGAGGCGACTTAATGGAGATGTATAAGCTGATAGGATGCATAGATTAGACAACCAGCGACTTTTCTAATGGCGGCAATAGCTAATACAAGAGGGCATGTCTTTAAGGAGGTTGGTGGAACATTTAGGGGGATATCAGCCGTTGGATTTTCTTCAGCCTGTAGAACGCACTGCCGGACGGTGATGGTAGAGGAGATAGATCATATTTATCATATCATATTTATCATATCTATACTGAGTTAAGTATTGTATGTAATTAGTTTTGATACAATAAGTGTATGGGACATTGGAAAAATGTTGAATTTCCCCATGGGGATGAATAAAGTATCTATCTATCTATCTATCTATATATATATATATAAAGGAATATTAGTTAGGCACATTAATTAAAGGAAATTGGCAGGCTTAGTGGATGGAAACCTGGTGTAGTTCAAAACTACCGCATGGCGGGGTTTTGAAGTGTTGGCATTCTGCTGTACTGGTCGACGTTCGATCTTTATGTGGGATGGATATTGAGATTCCCTTTTGCACGGAATCTATAGCGACATACACTATTTAATTCAATTACTCAAATACAATCGGCAGGGCAGATGATATAGGGCAATGAGAGGAAGTTTCTGAAATGAGCTCCGGAGACCGCCCACCCACCCCAAGATCAGGGAAAAAGCAGTATTTCTACCCTAGTTCCTGGGAAATTAGTCAACTAAGAGGCATTTTTCCCTCTCAGCTGCGCGGGAGTGCGGCCATGCATTAACTGAGATGTTTTCACGCAAATTGCCTTTATTGCCATGCAGCTCGGATTTTCCTTAATATAATGTTAATATGATTTTAAAATAATGTTAACATAATTTTGGAATGTTTCTAATATAATTTTGAAATCTATATCAATTAAATTGTGACATACCCTGTAAATAATTATGTGTTAACCCATAAATTGTCCAAATTATAAATGTAGCAGAACCTTTACTTTAACGTATTTACTTTTTCGGGCTTTAAGTTACTGCAGTGTTACAAACTAACAAAAAACACAGAATGGGAATCGGTAACTCATATTATTAATAAAGTTCCGTTAAATCAGACAACTGATGGCTTGTCCTTAAGCATTGGTTGCTGACCATCGACAATGCATATGATTTTAAAATTATGTTGATATGATTTTGAAATTTTGCTAATATAATTTTGAAATCTATGTTAATCAAACTGTGAAAAATCCTGCAGATAATTATGTGTTAACCCATAAATTGTCTAAATTATAAATGTACCACAGCCTTTACTTTAATGTATTTACATTTCCGGGCTTCAAGTTACTGCAGTGCTACAAACTTTAACAATAAACACAGAATGGAAATCAGTAACTCATTATTAATAAACTACCGTTAAATCAGACACTTGATGGCTTGTCGTTGGACATTAGTTGCTCACCAACGACATTGCGCATGAACCACAGGCACAGCAAAACGTCTCCTGAATCACCCTGGTACATGACGTCCTTTTTATCATAGTCGACAAGATGTTAACCATGTTTCTTACACGATTCCTTTCCAACCCCATTCATATCAAGATAAGGGAACCCTAGGATGCCAACTTCGGCCTACATATCCAATGGATTGTACTTCATAAAATCTGCTATTTGCACCGGACCACTAGACACAACTCCCTGTTCCTTCACTATCGACTTTTCAAAGAAACTTATTTCTTTGTGATTTCGTGATCGGCCCTTTTGTTCGCAATATCTATAAGACCATACAATATAAGATGTGGGAGCAAAATTAGGCAGCTTGGCCCATCGAGTCCACTTCGCTATTTCATTATGGCTGATCCAATTTTCCTCTTGGCCACAATCTCTTTCCTTCTTCCAATATCCCATCATGCCCTGACCAATCAGGAATTGATCTGCCTCTGCCTTAACTATACATGAAGATGACATCCTCAGCTGAGTGAGGAGATTTACCATTCTCTGGCTGAAGAAATTCCTCGACATCTCCGTTCCAAAAGAACGCCCCTCGATTCTGAGGCTGTCCCCTCTGGTGCCAGACTCTCCCATCCGTTCAATCCTAGAAACCTTTCTCCTGAACCTCCTTTGAAATCCCTTCAGTTTTAGTATATCCCTTCCAAGATAAGTAGCCCAGTACTCCAAATGAGGCCACTCCAGTGCTTTATAAAGACTCACCATACCATCCTTGCTTTTCAATTCAAGTCCTCTTGAAATGAATTCAAACTTCGATATACTTACCTCACCACAGACAGAGGCTTCAAAGTAACCTCCTGCACGAGGATTCCCAAGTCCTTTAGCGCCTCCGTTTTTTTTTCTTTTTTTTTTAGTTTGTACCCGTTTAGAAAATAGTATGCACTTTCATTTCTTCTACCAGAGTGCATGACCATACAAATCCGGAGACTGCATTCCATCTGACATTTCCTTTCCCATTCTCTTAAGCTGTCTAAGTACTTCTATAGCCTCTCAACTTCCGCCTATCTATTTGCCCCTCCACCTGTCTTCATATCGTCTGCAGACCTTGCAATACAGCCATCAATACTATCAGCAAATTAATTGTCATATAACTGAAAAATAATCGTCCCTGACACAGAACCTTGTGGAACACCACCAGTCACCGGCAGTCAACCAGAAAAGGCACGCTTTATTCCCACGCTTTGCCTCCTGCCAATCAGTCACTGCGTTTTCATGCTGGAATATTTCCTGTAATACCACGGGCCGTATCTTGTTACACAGCCATATTAGCGGCTCCTCCTCAAGGGCCTTCTGAAAATCCAAGAACGCAATATCAACGATTCTCCTTTGTTTACACTGTTTGTGATTTCTTCAAAGTATTCTTTTTTTCTCAGGCTAGCTTTTCTGTTTAGAAGACTACAGCCTATTTAATATGTGCCTTCAAGTTCCTTGAGACATCATTTGTAATAATCGTATCCAACATCTTCTTTGCAATGCAGTCATCGCCTCCAAATATAATTTTCTTTCCTTCGCATTTTGCCATATAGCAGGCAAAATAGAACACATAGCTGAACGATCTCACCAGCAGGGACCCAGACAGTCCTCAGATGAATCAACTACTCACGTGTGTCTTTTCCAATCTGCATCACTGCAGTGGTTATTTTCACTGTGGTCTCCTCTAGACAAAGTAAAGCAAATATAGATTAAGGACAACTTAACAGAACATACCTGTACAGTTTAAAATGCTGGACAGTGATGTCTGCTGTGCCTCCCATAATTTCCCCTTCATTTCATATAACTTAATTTATCACTCCGTTTGGAAGTGTTCTGCGAAATGTTTCTGCAGGTTAATCTGTCTGTATTTAGAGCTGCCTTTTTCTGTCTCTGCAGAAAATGATTGAATTGTTGGGCATTTCCAACACTCCCTTTTTGCGTTTAGGTCGTAAAAATACGTATGACTCACATTTTTTTTACACAGGCATTTTAACCCAGTCTTCAGCTACCCGATGAATCTAACAACCAGATAGCTCGTAAGCAATCACATTGCCGAGCACAGTGCCATCTGTTAGAGACTCTGATTATCGTAGCCACTTCTTTCCTCTCTGCAACTTGCATCTAACTCATTTTCTTACCTGTTCAGAGAAGCTTTTTCGAAATAAAATACATTTTCATCTCCAGCGGCGCTGCCTGACCATCTGCGTTTTGTCAAAATTGTCTGTTAGTTCGGACTGGAATTGGGGAGTTCGTGTACTACATGAACAGTGGATGGCTCTTGTGAGCACTATATGGTATCTTCATGGCAGAGAGCTTTATGAAGGACCAGTTAGTCCTAACTAGTAGTTGAACGAAAGTATCTGGGTGCTAGAGAGCACCCAGATGAATACTGGAGCTGTTAAAAAGGAGTCGTTTGTGGTAGGGTGGGATTATACATAGATTGGATGGGTAGAGTAAATTGTTAAACATGATGGTCATAGAGTATGGAAACGTGCTATATGGTGATTGTACGAATATTACCAATGGCAGGCATTTAAGATAACTTACGTTATTTGTGGAGTTTGTTTAAGATCAAGTATGGACCCTTCTTAAAAGCTGTTAACAACTGCTTCCACCGTATTCTGGAGCTGTACCTATGTAGCAATCTCTGGATGCAAAACCTCACCGTTAAATCCTAAGTAGATCTGATAACTCTAATCCTAGTATGTGTCCTGTAGTTGTATTAACCAATGAGAAAGTATATCCACACTATCTATTACCTTCATCAATGTACAGTACATACCACAGACATGCCTCTCCAAGCTTCCCTTCGTTTTTCTGGTGTATTTTCTGAAAAGAGGAGGGGTGTTAAAACGAAAGCACACGCCATTGTACAATGTCAAGGTCTATGGCAGGGTGCCCCAATTAGTTTTCCACAAGGGCCAAATTATATCAAGCATGGCAAGCCAAGGGCCAAAACGTCCAGGTTTTTTTTTTCATTACGGCAGTAAGTTGTTTTATGGGCAGAAGTTGTTGTTGCTGCGATTACCATTATTATTAGTAGTAGTAGTAGTAGTAGTAGTAGTAGTAGTAGTAGTAGTAGTAGTAGTAGTAGTAATAGTAGTAGTAGTAGTAGTAGTAGTAGTAGTAGTAGTAGTAGTAGTAGTAGTAGTAATAGTAGTAGTAGTAGTAGTAGTAGTAGTAGTAGTAGTAATAATTTAGCTCTGGGATTCTCAAAGCTTGTGCTGTGGTTCATGCAAGAAAAAATGCACTCTTGAAACAAAGTAAGTCCAAAACCAACCATTTAGTTATGACTCTAGCTTTTAAAACTGTCAGCTGTAACATTGAGAACTCCTCATCTGGGACTTAAAATACACACACACACACACACACACACACACACACACACACACACACACACACACACACACACACACACACACACACACACACACACACACACACACACACACACACACACACACACACACACACACACACACACACACCATGGTACTCTTCGCCAGTTCCACACAAAGAACACTTCTCTTCCACACGAAGTGTTTTAGTAGTACTGCCGTTTCCACTGTTTCTGTTCTCTCGTTTAATCTATTTGTTCTTTTTAATTAAGCTATGCAGCATTTGAAGTAAGAAGTGTAGCTATAAATTAAATTATCAGTATTGTTGTAATATTATTATACCACAATAAGATTGATAAATGGACAAAATAATGATTCATTGACCAATCAGTGAGAGAAGTGGCAGAGACGGGATGAGGTAATCCTTCTGATGACAGGCCTGTTTTTCTTTGTGGCAATCCTGAGGCTCTGGCCAAGATGTGCATTGCAGAGTCTGTTTCTGTCCTGGTTCTTGATAGAGTTCATTGAAGAAAACGATGACTCACATATGTACGTGGAGCGGAACAGTGTGAGTAGGAGCATTGCTATAGCTCTCGTGTTTTGAATTGAGCTTGGGGAACCACGTTGATCCAAAAGTCACTCACCCCAATGTCCTTGTGTTGTGCTTTGAGCAAATCAGATGTTCCCATTTCCAAGACCTCCATCTGAAGAGTTGCCTCATCTATGGAAGGCACCAGCCTTTAGGCCTCTGCAATCCCCTCACCGTCAGCGGAAACAGAGAACGGCTGTATCAGAAAGAGGAGGATGTCACCTGAGAGCTTAGGGGAGCTTTCAGATCGTTCCCGGAAGTTTTCTGCCAGGCTCGTCACGAAATCACTCATCACTGGATCCTCCCACATTTCGTTCGTCTCGCACTGCTCCCGCAGACGTGGTAAGTGCAGCTTTCTCCCGTGAATGTCTCTCCAAAAGGTTCAGCTTTGACCGGAAAGCTTCAATCGCCTCGTACATGTCCGCAACAGTGTGGTTGCTGCCTTGTAATTGCAAATTAAGTTGATTTAGATGAGATATGATGTCACACAAAAAAAGGACATGTGCCATCACCTTGTTGTCACTTAAAAACCTCATAAATCTTTGGGCTTTTTGGCTCTGCAGGCTGGATAGAAATGACACAAGCTCATCGTGCAGGTCGCACACCCTCTCCAACACATGGCATTTACTCAGCCAGCGAAGGTCGGGGTCTCTACGGGGGCGTAGGTCAAGTGTACAGTGTGGGATGAGGTTGAAACAAATTAGAGCAGCGCGCACTTTATTTGCCTGTTATGAGAAGTGCGTTCACGTAAGTGCCAATGGGTCGGCGCTGTCCAGACATTTGGTTCTCGCGGTCCCAACCTGGCCCGCGGTCCGCCTACTGGGGTTGTCTGGTCAATGGATATATCTCCGTCCGGGGTATTCTGTATACTCAGTTAGATTTTGAAAAATTACAGGAGGGCCGAGAAGGGAGAGGTGAGCGGAGCTAGATACACAAATATTTTAAGAAGATCAGGAGCAGAAGGATTTGTTCCATGAATGAGTTAGTGTTACATCGAAAGTCGGCTCGGAAATGGACTGGTATGTTAAGTATCATGCACTGTGTTGAGATTTTTTTCTAATGTATGCCGAATGTACGAGTTTCCCACACGCTGAAACTCACCAGACTACTTGAATAATATACTACTCGAAATAACAAATTGGTCGAACGGCTGTGTCCATTTGTGTGTGACTCAACGTGATCTTCGGAAATGACAGAAATTCACAGCAAAGCCAAACTCTTCTCAGTTGCCGTCTTCAGATGAGCTTTAGAAAGAGAAAAAAGATGTGAGATCCTTGTTTCAGGCTTCCTCCCGCTGACGTCTTCCAGCCTACATATGCAAGTACCTTGCAATCTCCACCCAGTTAATCGTGTTCAACTGGCTCTCGATTCAACCACATCATCTGCAGCTACTTAACCCCAGTTTTTATCCAGTCTCCCTATTCATCCACAGTTCCTGTGCAGCATTTAGTTTCTTTGATCTCTTGGTTTGTGGTCCCTCGTGGCTTGTTATTTTGTTCTTCAGTTAAAAATATCTATCACTGCTGAATTATCTCCGCTGCTCTGCCTCCTTACATTGCCTGAGAATTTGAGTAAGCCATCAGTTCATTCAGCAGTATATACTCACCTGAAAAAAAAGTCGTTCAGATGCACGAGTATACAATTCAGAAGCAGCAGGAAATGGTCGACCATCTGCTCGCCACTCACTAGCAAAACAGCATCTCAGTGCAGCAACTCCGCACCAGACATGCGCCTCTCTCTCTGAGTTTGGTATACCCAGGCTCGAAGGCTTCAATCGATCTACAATCCGATACCTGAACTACGTATAACTTCGCTTTAGTTCTGCGAAAGATTAGTCTGCTTCACTTGTCCAAAAGGGCTCTGCAAAGATATTCTTGGTGAGTGCATTTATGGGGGGCTGCGTGGAACCGAAGTTTCTGGTGGTGACGATAAAAGTTCGCAAACAGAATGAAGTGCCGCACTTGTTTGACCGTTGATGTTGGGGCCAATCCGAGAGGGTTTGCCCTCTACATGGGTCCATTTGAGCACTGGACTGGATATTGGTAGAGCCCAAAATGGCAGTTGCTCTTTGGGAAACTTGCTTCCCTAGCTTAGCTTAAAGGTTATTCTCGAGGAACCGTCTGAAAACCCACTGGAAGTGCTGGACCGGTTTACTCTAGAGAGTGAGAATATGGCAGAATGTCATCTAAATACACGAAAATAAATTGATTCAGCATACTTTGGGAGCAGATCGTTGAGCCGGTCCTAAAAGTCATGACCGCGGTAACGGGGCTATATGACAGACCTCTCAACTGCCCGATGGATTTAGAGGAGGAAATTTGTACAGATATCGCAGACTGTTGCAAGGAACATAGGGTTAATATAGTACATGATTATAACTTTCCACATTTTGACTGGGCTAGCATGCTGTAAAAGGACTAGATGGGTTAGAGTTGCTCAGATCTATTCAGTAAAGTTTTCTTAATCAGTTAATAGAAGTCCCAAGGAGAGAGAGTGTGATACTTGATCTTGTATTGGGGAAGGAAACCGGGCAAGAGAGAGCAGGTAGTTTTTGTCTTCGCAATGACTTTAATTCCAAAGTATCTTCGTATAAATATGGGTTTGCTCCGCAAGTTGAGATTTTATATTGGAGGGAGGCCTGTTTTAATAGTATCAGAAAGGATCTGGCAAGTGTGGATTGGGACAGGCAGTTTTCCAGCAAATTTCTACGTGGTAAGTGTGAGGCGTTCAATTAAATTAATCTTTAGAGCACAAAGCTTGTATGTCTCTGTCAGAATAAAAGAAAAAAATAACCAGTTTGGAGAAACTTCGTTTTCAAGAGATAACTAGGCCTGGTTAAGGAAAAAGTAAATGAGACATACTGCAGTAATGGGCATGTAGGAACAAATGAGGTGCTTATGAGTTGTATGAAATCCAAGAGAACACTTTAGAAATAATTTAGGAGGGCTAAAACAAGGCATTAGGTAAAGGAGAGTTCCAAGGGATACTCGGGAGAGGGGCAGAGAGTCTATAAGAGGAAGACAACCCGGCATCAACTTCATGAACAGCATATGGATTACAGAGGAGGAAATGTTTTCTGTCTCGAGGTATATTAGGGTGGATACATCCCTTGGTCCTGACAAGGTGTTCCCTTGGACCCCGCGGAAGGCAGGTGCAGATATTTCCAGGGCCGTAGCAAAGAAAATTCAATAATCATTATCATGGGTGAGGTGGCGAAGAATTAGAGGATAGCCAATGTTATTCCTAAAAATAAACAAGGAAATTATAGGCAGGTGAGCCTGGGAAAGTTATTGGAAGGAATTCTAAGACACCGGATATATCAGGATTTAGATAGGGATGGACTGATTGAAGATAGTCAGCATCACATTGTACGTGATAGGTCGTGTCTAACCAAACCTATGGAGGTTTTTTTTGTTTTGAGGACCTTGCCAGGAAAGTTAATTTAGGCAAGGCAGTTGATGATGTCTGCTAGGCTTTTGACAAGAACCCACTTGGGAGGTTCGTCAAGAAGTTGCATTTGCTCGGTACTCAAGAAGGGAAAGTAAAATAAATTAGACATTGGCTTTGCTGGAGAAGCCAAAGAGTGATAGTAGATTATTGCCTCTCTAACTAGAGGCCTGTGACTAGTTGGGTGCCGCAGGGATCGGCCGCTGGGTCCAATGTTGTTTGTTATTTATATCAACGATCTGCATGATAATAGGAATATCTGGATCAGCAAAGTTGCGGATGACTCCAAGATTGGGGCTGTAGCGATGAGCAATGAAGACTATCGTGGCCGACGGTGAGATCTGGACCTACTGAGTAAAATGGTCTCGGACAGCTGCACCAGCTGCCTCGAGGCTTCAATCTTCTGCGACGCTTCAGTCAGCGACATCAGCGAGGTATCGGGTCTTCCACAGAGCGCACCCCGAAGGCGTACGACTTCCAACCTGCTCCTGGAGATCCGGGATTGCAGGACGCTCGGTAATTACCCAAGAGCGAGAACCCACCGCCCGTGAAGAATGCAGTTTGAACGCAGCTGTAGATCATGGATTCCGCCAACAGCCCAGCTACCTTGAAAGGGGGAGAAACAGGCATAAGTACTAGATATATAAACTGTTCCGCTGATGAACTGGAACAAGTCTCTCAGTTCCGCCAAACCCACTGGTGCCATCTATATCTTCTACCACAGGAAGAACGTAATCAGAGTTAATGATTGATGGTTCCAGTCCCCATAAAGGAAATGTCCCACAAAGTATTTCCATGCATTCGTTATTTATTTTTCTTTGTAATTGTCCAATAGTTTCCCTTCTTTAAAGTATATGCATTAACGTTTATTGGACACAAATGTAGTGATCTAATAATAAAGTTTTAATGGCAATAGTTGGTGATATTTCCGTTGTCTTCAGACTGTGAAGTGATATCCAGGACTGGCATGGAATTACTCAGCTGACATTGGCTTTCTTTCCCTTGAGTTTAAATCTCGATCATTCACCTTAGAACTATGATGTGAGTGAACAAATGTGATGTATCGCATTCCCGCTTCCGAAGGTAATATTATTTTAAAAGGGCTTATATTTCGCAGTTCCCAGTGTTAAAATCCTCCAACATTAACAAAGGCCACCGTCACCTGAATGAAGCCTATCTTGCTGCACGAAAAAGCAGATCTCGTTGTGTCTTGAATCAAGAAACGATCAGTAATAACACTACCCCTCCCACATACACGCACACACTCAAATACACATGTTCCTTGTATTCAGTACTTAAGAGCGATGAGTGTGTGTTTGCTAAAGATCTATGACTAATTTCATTACTCTGCCACTTCCAAAACCACTGGAGGATTGGTGCGAGTATTATTGAGTGTCTGATCCGTAATGCGTGTTCAACTCCAGGGTTTACACCCAATACTCTGATATTTTCAGAATGGGGCGGGTTCCAATTTGTTACGTGAAGAAGATCTACTATCCGATTCTGGCCACGTCTGGGATCTCTTGCCGAATCTTCCAATGTTTGCTGATCTGTCTCAATGTTGTCAGTTGTTCTATATTCTCAGAGTAAAGTCATTTTCACGCTCTCTCTCTCTCTCTCTCTCTCTCTCTCTCTCTCTCTCTCTCTCTCTCTCTCTCTCTCTCTCTCTCTCTCTCTCTCTCTCTCTCCCTCTCTCTCTCCCTCTCTCTCTCTCTCTCTCTCTCTCTCTCTCTCACACACACACACACACACACACACACACACACACACACACACACACACACACACACACACACACACACACACACACACACACACACACACACACTATGTCACCGTGCAGGCGTGCAGGATAGCAGTCTGCAAGTCGTGTCATGCTTCCGGCGCGAATTTACTAATCCTAACCCTTAAGTCTTTTTTCACCGATGCGTCCTGATGCATGCTGATTTTTTCTTTTAAAAAATAATTCGACAGGTTGTTTGCAGTTATTAGTTTCCAATGATGCTGTCATTGGAAAGGTAGCCTTATCCACTCTGCAACAGTTAGCGGCTGCTTAAGTGGTCATTGTGCTGTGTATTTTGTATTTCTTTCAGCAAACGTGGCGACAGCAGTGATCCTTTAACGGAGAAAGTGCGGTCTGTCCAGTGGAAGCACGTGTTGAGTGATGAAGATGGCGATCTCCGACCTGCTCGTGTTTATTGTTCACCTGTTGCTCCGAGAAATCTAAATTTACTACAAAACTAATTTCTTCTTCTCCGTCAGTGCAGTGTGCCCTTCATATACACACTTGTGGCTCCGGGACTATTCCGTCTGGTTAACACTTTCCTTCACCTTAGATCGTGTTATCAGTATTTGCTGTCCGAAACTGAGGCACAGATATTGCACGGACTGGACAATCAGCATGGTGGTGGTGCTCTTTTGTGCACAGAGCTGCTTAACGGGCATCCCCTTTCACTTCATGTACGAACCTTGCTACACCATAGTTAACGTGAGCTAGCAGTGTCGCCCAAAGCCATATAGTTCACCTCCAACTGATGGGTGGCTTTCACCTGGATATGCAGCAGGTAATGTCTGTCCTTACTCCCCTTCGCTACAATTCTTGTCCTGAACGGGCTGACAGCCAGGAATGTGTCCAGCGGAGAGTGAAGGGACAGGATGGCAAGGACAGCGATTCGGAGAGTCGGCCCAAATCGATGGTGTTCCTTTTCACCGTTTGCGGAACTTCCATACTCCTATGAACGACGGCAACGCTGACTTATCTCTGTGCTCGAGTCGCAATTAATTATGAGAGCAAGGATCTCACAAGCACCTCTGTTGTACAGAGTTCGGTGGGGGTGTTGCTCATACGCGTCAGTACGGATGCCGATGCATCTATCTACGCAATGATTCAAAGTAAATTCCGGCAGAAGCTGAAGAACGGGATTAAAAGTCTAACTCGGTTTCTCATTGTACCATGTATCTAGCACAGAGGTCAGCCGAAGCTGGTGGCCAAATATAACACAGCCGTTATTTTTCATAGTTCAAATTTAATTAAATTTATGGTCACCATGAACTGCCCTGAGATACATTTTCTTGCAGAAAGTCACAATGGAACGAACAAATACAGGAGAATCAATGAAACATTAAACACACAAGGAAATACTGACAAATTGTGCAAATACAAACAGAAACAAGTAAATAGTGACTGAATAATCCTGACAACATGAGTTGTAGATAGCTTGAAAGTGAGTCCATGGACTGCGATCAACGAACACTCCAGTGTTGTGGTGAGTGAGGAAGACCATGTTGGTTGAGAAGTCAGATGGCTAAAGGGTAATAACTATTTCTGAACCTGGTGGCATGAGATCTAAGTCTCCTGTCGCTCGTTCCTGATTGTAGCAGCGAGAAGATATATTGATCTGGATGCCGGGAAATACTTAATGATGGATACTGCGTGCTAGTAGCAACACTCTTTGCTTAGTGGGTCGAATAGCTGTTTAATGTGATTCATTGGGCTAAATCCATCAGTTTCTGTAAGCTTTTCCGTTTTGAGGCACTCGTATTTCCATATCAGTCCATGATGCAACTTGGTTGGAATAGTCTCCACTGTGCATCTAGAAGTCTGTCAAATATTCCATGCCAAATCTGAAAAAATATGTATGAGAGTAAAGGCTCTGCTGTCCGTGCTTTCTGTGAAATGGTTATTATGTGCTGGTCCCTGGACAGATGCTCTAATATGACAACGTCAAAGCCTTTAACATTACTGACACTCTTCACCTCCGACTCCTTAATGAGCACCGTCACAGGGATTCCCCATTTCTTCCACCTCTATTCAATGATCAGTTCTTTGGCTTTGCAGACGATGAGTGAGTGATTGTTATTGTTACATGACTCAACCAGATGTTCTATCTCTCCACTATATGCCGATTCTACCAAATCTTTGATTCTACCAGCAACAATACTGCTTAAAGCAAACAGATATGGTGTTGGAACTGTACTTCGCCACACGGTCATAAGTGTAAAGCGATGAGAGCAGGGGGTAAGCACACAGACGCGCTGCGCCCTGTGTTGGTGGTGATTGGGGAGGAAATGTTGTTGCCAATCCAGGGTCTGCAAGAGAGAATACACAGGGATGTCAAGGCCTAGGTCTTAGTGATTATTTTTAAGGAGGTGATATTGTTAAATGTTGCGCCGCAGTAAATGAACTGCACCCTGCTATATGTTTCTCATAAGGGAGCGCTGGGAGTGGACTCAAAATCAAGACACAGACACTGAACTACCACGAACTGGACTAGGAGTGAAAAGGAAGCAAGGAAAGTGGGGAACAAAAGACACTGGATATGACACAGGCCCTAGACAAGACAAGGATGCCGGGCCTGGGCTAGGACTTGACAAGATTAGGGAACCAGGACATGGAACTGAGGACTAGGAGCCTGGGCTTCGACTCCGAGCAAGAGACTGAACAAGGACGCAGAACCTGGGTCTTGACTCGGGCTCGGACTCGAGAATCCGGCGAGGACAAGACGTGGCTGCAGGATGAGGAGAGGCACGGGGCTGGACATGAGACTCCTGGACGGGACAAGGGAACCTCAGCACAGGACGAGGGAATCCCAGCACCGGGCTGGGCAAGGTACTCCTGTGCTGGGCGAGGCACATGGACATGACGAGAACCCAGAGCCTTGGTCAAGGGAGAAACAGGAACGTGGAACACCGAGCCAGGACCCCTCCTTGGGTACAGGACGTAGGGCCGGGTCTCATAACACAGAACGCTGAACATGACGAGACAGTTCCCAAGGCTAGGTAGCGGCAAAACGGCCGGACCTACCAAGCGAAGGCGTGGACACAGACAGACAGTTCCAAACAGGGCAAGGCGAGGCAAGGCTCTAGGTAGAGGCAAGTCTCCAGGCAGAGGCAAGGCGAGGCGAGACCAGGCTCCAGGCAGAGGCGAGGCGAGGCGAGGCGAGGCAAGGCTCCAGGCAGGAAGGTGAAGGGAAGTGATAAAGACAGGGGTTTCGGACAGGATCAATCCAGCCGCCAGAATCCTGAAGCTCTTTATGAAGCCAGCACAAACGAGAATCAGCAGATTCAACAGAAACTGAGGAAAACCGGAAACCCTGGAATAAGGAACTTGGACCAGTCCATGAACCGGAAAGTGGATATCATGGACCGGACCATGAGAATGTTATTCGCTTCAAGAGGCGACACCCTTCTCTGATCTTAGAGCGGGGTGTGCCAAACTCTTTGAACGGTAGTCTTCAGACTTTTTTTAACTCGAAAAGTCCATTCCTGCATTCAATCACCATGAATGACTGCGATCTGCTTCCTATAAAATGCGACATCTCCCCTTCTGCCTTCAATATACCAAAGGAACTGGCCTCTAACGCAGTCTGTAGTAAAATATTCCACACATTCACTAATATCTGGCTAAAAATATTCCTCCTTACCTCTTGTCCAAAAGCTCGACCTTCAGGCTGGATTCTCTAGTTCTGTATACCCCCACCATAGCAAAATTCCTTTCCACCCGCCCTATCTAGTTCTTTTAACATTCGGTAGGTTTCAATGGGATTCCGCTACATTCTACAAAATTCCAGTGAGAACAGGCCCAAAACTACCAAACGCTCCCCATATGTTAACCCCATTCCCAAAATCATCCTCGTGAACCTTCTCTGGAGTTTTTCCAATGACAACACAGCCTTTCTGAGATACGGGGTCCAAAACTGTTGACAATATTCCAAGTGCGCCCTGACTAGTGTGTCTAAAGTCTCAGCATTATCTCCTTGTTTTTATTATCTTTACCCCTTGAAATTAATGCCAACATTGCATTAGCCTTCTTTACCACGGGCTCAACCAGTGATTTACCCTTTCGGGAGTCTTGCACGATGTGTCTCTCTGCAACTCTGATATTGAAGCTTCGCCCCATTTAGATAATAGATTGCACTCTTGATCCTTTTGCCAAAATGCATCATCGTGCATTTCCCAGTACTGTATTCTATCTGCCACTCTTTTGCCCATTCTTCCAATTTGTCCAAGTCCTGCTGCAAACTCATTGCTTCATCAGCACTAACTACACCTCCACCTATCGTCGTATCATCTTGAAACTTTGCCACAAAGCCATCAATTCGATTATCCAAATCATTGACAAAAAAAGTGAAAAATAGCGGTCCCAATACTGACCCTTGAGGAACGCCACTAGTCACTGACAGCCAACCAGAAATGACCCCCTTTGTTCCCACTCGATTCCTCCTACTAGTCAGCCATTCCGCTATCTAAGTCAATAGCTTTCCTGTAGCACAATAGGATTTTATCTTGTTAAGCCACCTCATGTGCGGCACCTTATCAAATGCCTTCAGAAAATCCAAGTAAATGACATCTGCAGCGTCTCCATTTTCTATCCTGCTTGTTTCTTCCTCAAAGACCTCTAACAGATTTGTCTGGTGAAGATTTCCTTTCACAGAAAACATGTTGACTTCGGGACTTACTTTGTCATTATTTTATCATTACCCCGAAACCTCATCGTTAATAATAGACACTAACACTTTCCCAGCCACTGGGGTTAGGATAACTGGCCTATAATTTCCTTTCTTTTGCCTTCCTCCCTTCTTAAAAAGTGGAGTGACACTTGAAACCTTCTATTCCTCCGGGACCATGGCAGAATCAAGTGATTCTTGGAAGTCCATGACCAAAGCATTCGCTATCTCTCATGCAACCTCTCTCAATACACTGGGATGTACTCCATCTGGTCCAGATGACTTAAGACCTTTGAGTTTGCCTACCAGGTTTTCCTTTGTAATAGCAACGGTAGTCACTCTTCCTACCTGACAGTCACAGAACTCTGGCACACTGCTAGTGTCTTCCACAATGAAGACTGATGCAAAGTATGATTTAAGTTCAGCTGCCATTTGTTTGCTTCCCAATGCTACCTCACCAGCATCATTTTCCAGTGGCCCTGTATGTATCTCACCTGCCTTTTACTCTTCACATAACTGGAAAAAAATTTAGTATCCTGCCTTATACTGTTGGCTAGTTTGCTCTGATATTTTGATCGAGGGACGAATGCACAAGCGCGTGGAAGTCAGTGCGTTGGACCGGCCCGAAGTTTAAATGGAGACAGCTTTACAGATTGGGCAAAGGAGGAGTGCGCAACAGAATAGATGGAGACAGAGTGGGAGGGCTTTGGTTCAACAGGTGATAACCGGTCAAGACCAGATAGGTTATCTGTGCAGAATAGAAACAGGAAGTATGCCTGTGAGACCGGTGTTCTGTACTGCATGTCAGATGTGGGAAATAGGGGAGACTCCCAGCTTTCTGGAAGGCCACATTTGCGCCAGGTGCGTCGAGTTGCAGCTCCTTAGGATCCGGGTTAAAAAACTGGAGCTGCAGCTCAATGACCTTCGTCTGGACCGGGAAACTGAGGAGGTTATAGAGAGGAGCCATAGGCAAATAGTAACACTGGGGCCTCCGGAGACTGTTAAGTAGGAGACAGTCAGGAGACGGAATAGCAAGAAGCAGATGCTGGAGAGTATTACTGTGGCTGTCTCCATTAACAATAAGTATTCTTGTTTTGTACCGTTGGGGGGGCGGGGGGGGGGGAACCTACCTGGAGGAAGCAACAATGGCAGAGCCTCTGGGGCAGAGTCTGGCCCTGTGGCTCAAGAGGGTAGGGAAAGGAAGAAGGCAGCAGTAATAGGGGACTCTATAGTTAGGAGGTCAGACAGGCGATTCTCTGGACGCAGAAAAGAAAAGCGGATGGTATTCCGCCTCCCAGGTGCCAGGGTCCAGGATGTTTCTGATCCTGTTCACGATATCCTGAAGTGGGAAGGCGAACAGCCAGACGTCGTGGTACAGATTGGTACCAACGACATGCGTAGGAAAATGGAAGAGGTCCTGAAAACATACTACATGGAGTTCAGAAGTAAGTTGAGAAGCAAGACCTCAAAGATAGAAATCTAGAGATTTTTGCCTGTGCCACGCGACAGTGAGTATAGGAATAGAGTGAGGTGGAGGATAAATGTGTGGCTGAGGGATTGGAGCTGATGGTAGGGATTCATATTTCTGGATCATTGGGACCTCTTTTGAGGCAGGTCTGACCAGTACAAAAAGGACAGGTTGCATTTGAATCCGAGGAGGACCAATATACCGGTAGGGATGCTTATTGGGAGAGTTTAAACTAGAATTGCTGGGGAGGTGGGAACCCTACTGAAGGGACGGAAGAAGGGGTTGTTGGCACACAAATAGATAAAGCTTGGAAGCAGTGCGAGAGAGAGGAAAAGCAGGTGATAGAGAAGGGATGCGCTCAGATAGATGGTTTGAGATGTGTCTATTTTAATGCAAGAGGCATCATAAACAAAGCAGATTAGCTTAGGCTGCTGATTAGTACATGGAGCTACGATGTTGTGGCCATTCCAGAGACTTGGATGGTTCAGATTCAGGACCGGTTACTTTGAGTGCCAGGCTATAGATGTTACAGAAAGGACAGGCAGTGAGTCAGAAGAAGTGGGGGCTTGGCATTGCTGATCAGAGATATAGTCACGGCTGCAGAAAAGGAGAAAGTCATGGAGGAATTGTCGACTGAGTCTCTGTGGGTGGAAGATAGAAACGGGAAGGAGTCAATAACTGAACTGGTTATTTTCTTTGATAGACCACGCAATAGTAACAGGGACATCGATGAGCAGATAAGGAGACAGATTCTGGAAAGGTGCAATAATAACAGGTTTGTCGTGGTGGGAGATTTTAATTTCCGAAATATTGACTGGCATCTCCCTAGAGCCAAAGGTTTAGATAGATTGCGGTTTGATAGCTGTGCTCAGGAAGGTTTCCTGACACAATATGCAGAGAAGCCAACATGGGGAGAGGCTGTACTTGATCTGGTATTGGGAAATGATCCTGGTCAGGTGTCAGATCTCTCAGAGGGAGAGCATTTTGGAGATAGCGATCATAATTCTATCTCCTTTACAATAGCATTGGAGAGAGATAGGAACAGACAAGTTAGAAAAGCGTTTAACTGGAGTAAGGGGAATTATGAGGCTATCAGGCAGGGAAATGGAGGCTTAAATTGGAAACCAATGTTCTCAGGGAAATGTACGGCAGAAATGTGGCAAATTTTCAGGGGATTTTTGCGTGGCGTTCTACATAGGTACGTTCCAATGAGACTGGGAAAGAATGGTAGGGTACAAAGGTGTACAAAGGCTGTTGAAAATCTCGTCAATAAGAAAAGAAAAACTTATGAAAGGTTCAAAATGATAGAGATCTAGAAGATTATAAGGGTAGCAGGAAGGAGCTTAATAATGAAATTAGACAGCCAGAAGGGGCCTGGGAAGGTGTTGGCGAGCTGGGTTAAGGAAAATCCCAAAGCATTCTGCAAGGATGTGAAGAGCAAGAGGATAAGATGTGAGAGAACAGAACCAATCAAGTGCGACCCTTGAAAAGTGTGTACGGACCCGAGGAACTTAATGAATACTTTACGTCAGTATTCACTACGGAATAGGATCTTGGTGATTGCAGGGATGACTTACAGCCGATTGAAGACCTTGAGCAAGCAGACATTAAGAAAGAGAATGTGCTGGAGATTTTTGGAAAGCTTGTTGGGTAAGTTGGGTAAGTCTCCGGGACCAGATGAGATGTATCCCAGGCTATTGCGGGAGGGGAGGAAGAGATTGTTGAGCCTCTAGTAATTATCTTCGTATTATCAATGGGGACGGGAGGGGTTCCGGAGGATTGGAGGGTTGCAGATGTTCTTCCCTGATTCAGGAAAGAGAGTAGAGATAGCCCAGGAAAATACGTACCATTGAGTCTTACTTCAGTGCTTGGTAAGTTCATGGAAAAGATCCTGAGAGGCAGGATTTATGAACATTTGGTGAGGCATAATATGATTAGAAATACACAGCATGGCTTTGTCAAGACAGTTTGTGCCTTACGAGCCTGACTGGATTTATTGAGGATCTGACTAAACACATTGATATCGGTAGTGCAGTAGATGTAGTGTATATGGATTTCAGGAAGGCATTTGATAAGTTACCCATGTAAGGCTTACTGAGAAAGTAAGGAGGCATGGAATCTAGGGGTGCTTGCTTTGTGGAACCAGGATTGGCTTTTTTACAGAAGGCAAAGACTGGTTATAGACGGGCCATAATCTGTATGGAGTCGGTGACGAGTGGTGTGCTTCAGGGATCTGTTCTAGGACCCGTTCTCTTCGCGATTTTTATAAATGACCTGGATGGACCTGCTGGAGGGATGGGTTAGTAAATTGGATGATGACACAAAGGTTGGGATGTTGTGGATAGTATGGAAGGTTATCAGAGTTTACAGCGGGACATTGATAGGATGCAGAACTGGGCTGAGTAGTGGCAAATGGAGTTCAACTCAGATAGGTATGAGGTTGTTCATTTTAGTGGGTCAAATATGATGGTAGAGTATAATATTAATGGTAGGACTCTTGGCAGTATTGAGGATCAGAGGGATCTTGGGGTCCGAGTCCATTGGACATCAAAGCTGCTGCGCAGGTTGACTCCGTAGTTAAGAAGGCATATGGTGCATTGGCCTCCATCAACTGTGGGATTTAGTTTAAGAGCCGAGAGGTAATGTTACAGCTATATAGGACCCTTATCAGACCCCACTTGGAATACTGTGCTCATTTCTGGTCACCTCACTACAGAAAGGATGTGGAAACTATAGAAAGGTTGCAGAGCAGATCTACAAGGATGTTTTCTGGATTAGAGAGCATGCCTTACGACGATAGGTTGAGAAAACTCGGCCCTTTCTCCTTGGAGCGGCGGAGGATGATAGAGGTGTATAAATTGATGAGAGACTATCGTCTGGATAGTCAGAAGCTTTTTTCCCAGGACTGAAATGGCTAACACGAGAGGGTACAGTTTTAAGCTGCTTGGAAGTAGGTACAGGGGAGATGTCAGGGGTAAGTGTTTTTTTTTACGCAGAGAATGGTGAGAGCGCGGAATGGGTTGCTAACGACGGTGGTGGAGGTGGATACGAAAGGGTCTTTTAAGAGACTCCTAGATACGTACAAGGAGCTTGGAAAAAAAGAGTGCTATGTGTAACATTAAGTAATTTCTAAGTACATATTCTGCATTGTGGGCTGAAGGGCATGTATTGAGCTGTAGGTTTTCTATGTTTCTATGTTTTTCTATTTCATCTTCTCCCTTCTTATAGATTTTTAATTGCCTTTTGTTGGATTTTAAAAGCTTACCATCATCCAACTTCCCACTACTTTTGCTAACTTATTGCCAGGTGCTCCGGACAGGGCCCAAGTGCGGAGTAAGAGACACTGACACGAGCCGATAGTTCACAGACTTTAATGCGAACAGTTTTAAAGGGAAAAGACCCGCTCTCTAGGTGCAGACCCTGAGGCGCCACGGGCCCTGTGTCCACTAGAAATCCCAGATGAAGGACTTGTCCAAGATGTCCTTAAATGATGCTGGTAGATAGGTGCCATGGTGTACACTGCCAATATCAGACCCAAAGACTGACATGGTTTATACAGAGGTAGTTCGACCAAGTGACACTGTGAGACGAATCATTCTCAAAATGAGGACGCTCTGATTGGAGTTAATCGGTCATCTGCTTCAACAATAAAAATTATACTGAATTCCTAAGCCTTTCAATATAAACTTAAACAGAAAGCATCAGGAATCTGCATTGCATAGAGCGAATCTCTCAAGAACACAAGGAACTCTTAAACGATTAAACAACAATTAACCAATTCAGGTGCACTAAAAACCTCAGAGCCCAGCTATCACTGATGCTCTGGAGGACTCCCCTCCATTTAGTTGGCACATGATGGCCAGGAAGACCTGAAAACTCGAGATCCAGGGATGATTCGAGAGACCTAGGGAACTTGAGGGGGATGCATGGAGAACTCGAGAGTCAGGGAGACTCAGGTATCCAGAGAAACTTAGAGACCTGAGAACTCCAACAGACTGAGATTAAGAAATCTCGGGCGGAGTCCTCGAGATAGGGTGGCCATTGAAAACCCCAAAACATGTTGAACAAGCCTTACAAACAATTGGAAAAATAAAACCCTGGAAACATAGAGAACAGTCCATGGGAAACCTTGAAACCATAAAACTTAAAACCTAGAGAAGGAACCTTTACAAATCTTGTTCAGTGTTTTTATCTTTCACAATTTTTTAGAGCCAATTCGAATATACTTTCAATTTTACAGATTAAGACCGCATAGACAGGTTTCTTTTATCGCTAAGCTAGCTGGTTTTCTGTAGATCCGTTTAATTTGCTACATGAAAGTTCAATTTTCCCAGTCTGTACAATGACTGTCATCAAGAGGCAAAAATACTCTTGTTACTGTACTTGTGTATTTGTACACGCAAGCCAGCGATCAGCTTTTGAAGTAGGGCTCTTCCAGAAGTTAGACTATTGACATGAACAACGATTTGTTGAATCAATTGATAACCTTGCTTGAAGCGTTCATTTGTTATGCAGATCTGAGTCGCAGGAACACAAAGCTGGGAACCTGGGTACTTGTGACTTGAAAAGCTTGGAATGGATACCGGAGAAACTCAGTGTAGACTAGAGAAGCTCGGTACGTAGACTTGGGACTCTCGGAATAGAAGGCACCGTCTCCTCAAGCCATCAGTTTCAAAACGTCACTGTTCAAACTTTATATATAGGAATTCCAACGGAACGTTGTTGCCTCGACGAATCACTATGGCCAATGAATCTCATGGCCAACGTCAGCTGCCCTCTCTCTGCTGGGTCCATCTTCGTGTGGTCGAGACTTGCTGTCAGGTGTTGTGGACATGGCCCAAGTGCGGAGTGAGAGACAGTGATGCGGTCGATATTTCACAGACTTTAATGCGAGCAATGTTTAAGGGAAAAGAAAACAATAAATGTTAGGCCAAACAGGGCCGTTAACTAAACCTCTCAAATGGAAAACGAAGCCTACACTGCGGCTGAAAAGAGCAACTAAGAATAAAAGCGAATACAGCTAGTCTTCAGAGTCAGCTGACTCGACAGTAAGCAGGCAGCGAAGCGTTGCTGTGTCTAGGTCTCGACAAATACTACGACGGAATGAATGGAGTTAAATACTATCACAATGAAATAATAATTAGCTCTCACATGCATATTCACAAGCGCAATTTCCGTATCTACTGAGCTGCCGAACCCGTAGCTGTGACACTTATATGCCCTTTCTTTGGCTTTTATACAGCCCTTAACTTCCTTGCCCTTCTCGATGCTTCTACGCGGATATCTTCAACTATTTCTGCTCCCTAATCTGGAACATTAGGCAGTGATTTCCCAATCATTCTACCTTCCGTGGGAGTTTTGCAACATCATCCTGACTGCGTTCCACATCTCACCTCAGGCGGACATCTTGCTAACTGTGGATGAAATAACTGGTGTAATCAATAAGAATAAAAAGGCGCACTCTAGTCTGTCACTTCGTTCCGGATGACTTCAGTCAGGTTATTTTTAAAAAGTCTCTGCCTAGCTATGATCAACATACTACTTGAGATTAAAAAAAGAACACGATCACTTCTCCCACCATGTAGGGTGCCTGCTGCACAATTCCCAACTACTTTATCAATCCGTCTACATGGCTGTGTTTCTTCCGCCTAGGTACAGAGAGTGAAGTGGTTGGCAACAGTCAGCTGGACGGCAGAGACGGAGCAACAAATTCGGGATTGCATTGAGTAAATGGACATGGACATCTTCAGTCATTAACCACAGCAGTTACTCAGCAAGTTCAACGAATTTAGGAGGAGAAAACCGAAGGTTCACGAGCCAGTGTTCATCGGAGATTTAAAGGTGGAGCGGGTCCGCAGCTTTAACATCCTCAGTGCTGTCATTTCAGAAGACCCATCCTGGGCCCAGCACGTAAATAAAATTACGAAGTAAGCACGAAGCCCCACTACTTCCCTAGGAGCTTGCAATGGTTTGGCATGACATCCAAAACTATGACTAACTTCTATCGATCTGTGGTAGAGAGCAGATTGACTGGCTGCATCACTGCCAGGTGTGGAAACACGAACGCGTTTGAACAGAAAATCAAACGCTTGAGTGGGTATGGCCGCAAGGCAGTGGAGGTTTGAACTCAGAGTTTTCCCTCTCTTAGATGGACAGCCTTCTCAGGCTGACGAGCTCCATCTATCTGAAACATTGGTTTTATGGTGCCAGGACCCGCCTTCGCCCCTTCTTCTGTCAGTAGAAACAGTTCCGCCGGGCTTAGAGCTAAACCACACGAGAAGGCCAGGAGTTGGACTTGGTTGTCAGAGGCTACTTGAGGCGCATGCCGTGAGGAGTTATTTTTTAGATAATGGCAGCTTATCCCCACTACCACCCCTCGGCTTAACAACCTTGGAACCCCACTGTTGTATATTCTATTCAATAAGATTGTTAAATTCTCTACACCAAAATCTTCTAGCGCTTTTTATAGTTCAACCAGAATGTTATCTGATCCTGATGATTTCCCCTTTCGCATTTTCTTCATAACATGTTCCACTTCTTCGTTCAGTATTGCTGGACCCTCATTGTTGTTGCCAATATCAAAGTTTTCCTCTTGGTCTTTGTCGTCGTATAGCTCTTTGGTGTATTCTGACCATTATTTTTCAATTTTCCATAACTGTAGAACCGTCTTTAGCTTTTATATATCCTGTTGTTGCCCCGCTTTTCTTCCGATTTGTGACCTCTCTGATCTCGACGTGCATACGTTTGCTGTTGTTGGTCTCCTGCAATATTTCTATTAACTCACATTTGTCCTTAAGCCACTTTTCTTTTGCTTCCTTGCACTTGGTTGTTATCTGTGCATGCAAGGATAAGTAAGCTTTTTTGTTTTCCTTACATTTTCTTCTTTGTTCCATACGATTCAGAATTTCTTCTGTCATCCATTTCTTTTTAGCTTTTTTTCTGTTGTTTGGGAATCACCTCCTGTGCTGCTTGTGTTATGCTGTCTCTGAGGGTTTCCCATTGCTATTCTATAATAGCGATGTTTTGCAGAGCCTCGAATTTGTTCCGAGTTTTGTTGCTGTGCAATTGTTGAGCAAAAGGAGGTGTAAGGCGCTCCTTCCGTCCGATAGCCTACAGGTCACCATTGGGCAAGGTGTAATACCTGTTTAGCCTCCCAATCAGGGTCACGTGAAGCCATGGTTTTCAGGTGGTGGATGGTTTTACAAGCAGATTATACAATTAGAATTTATGGTTGTAAAAATGAAAACGCTGGGCAGATGAATCTGCTGATCAATGGCCAGGGCTACCCGTCCGGTATGGACACCGCAACTGAAGAAGGCAACGGGAAACCGCTTCAGTATTCCTCCCTTGTACAATCATGAACTCAAATCAACTACGGTCTCAGCTCAAAGATGTGAATGCAGCCTTCACCGAAGGAACCTCAACCGGTGGGGGATCTCATACGCCACAGGAGAACGTCGACCGTTATCCAGCGACTGTCAGCAGATTAAAAGCAAAGAAAAACAACCTGGAATGTAAGAACCCTTAACCAACCTGATAAACTAGAAAACTTCAAACAGGAAATGGAAACATAAAAAATCATCATCTTGGGATGTGCGAGATGAGGTGGAAAGCAGCTGGTAAAAAAAAAGCTCAGAGGAATATACCATCATTTACTCAGGAGGAGAAATACATGAAAAAGGTGTTGGAATTATGTTAAATGAAGAGCATGCTAAATCAATAAAAAGGCTATTGTACAATATCAGATCGAATGTTACTTTTGAAACTACATGCAAAACCTTTTGACATTAACATCGTTCAAGTTTATGCCCCAAAAGCAGACAGCTTTTATGACGAACTAGGAGCAACATTAAGACGATGTCAAAGCTCGGAAAATACCATTATTCAAGGTGACTTCAACGCAAAAGTAGGCAACACCAGGGACGAGGCCAATATTGGGCATTACAGCATAGGTGAGAGAAATGAGAGAGGTGAACGACTAGCTACATGGGTCACAGAAAATGATTATATAATTTGTAATACCGTATTCAAGCAACACCTGAGAAAACTATGGACATTGAAGAGCCCAGGGAATAACACCAGAAACCAGATTGATTACGTGCTTATTAGGAAAAAGTACAGAAATGCTCTGGAATCATGCAAAACATATCCGGGTGCGGACTGCTACAGTGATCATGTACCAATAATCAGCGCAATGTACCTGACACTCAGAAAGCTTAAAAGACCAAGAGCAGAGCCAAAGCTGAATTTGTGACAAATTCGAGGCTAAACCCATACGTCATGTTTTACCAACTTGAGTTGAAAAAATCGTAGTAGTAATAATAAACAAATTATGATTATTCAAGAAAATGAGATGAACAGACCATCTAAGTGAGTCCATAGGTTGTGGGAACAGTTCAGTAATGGGGCAAGTGAAGATGATTAAAGTTATTCCCTCTGGTTCAGGGGCCTGATGGTTGAGAGGTAATGACTGTTCCAGAACCTGACGCTATGAGTTCTGAGGCTACTATACCTTCTTCCCGATGGCAGCAGCAAGAAAAAAGTATGATAAGAGTGGTGGGTGTCTTTTATGATCGATGCTGCTTTCCTGTGACAACGCTCCGTCTTTATGTGCTCAATGGTGGGGACGGCTTTACCTTTTACCTTTGAAGCCATTCCAGGCGCAGATTCATGGTCTCGCGAGACTAACGGATGCCACCACAACTGTGGCAAAGTACCAGAATATCTTTTAAAGACCTTATTCATTGCACTGCCAAAGAAACCAGGTGCAACAGAGTGTTGGCAACACAGAACAATTAGTTTAATGAATCACCTCACAAAAATTCTACTGAGAATCATCATGCTCAGAATAAGAAACAAAATTAAAGCAGAGATCAGTGAAGAACAGTGCGGCTTTGTCCAAGGCAAGGAAACATCAAACGCCACTTATATTCTCAGGAATATTATCGAAAGGTCAATAGAAGTACAACAAGACCTATACTTCTGTTTCATTGACTACACAAAAGCCTTTGACACAGTGAGACCCCAAGACATCACGAAAATGCTTAAAGATATTAATATCGACCGAAAAGATCTAAGAATAATCAAGAATCCTTACTGGCAACAAAGTGCAGCCATACGGATAGACAACGAGATTGGTGGATATCAGCCAATAAAGCGAGGAGTCAGACAGGGTTATGTTCTATCACCAGACCTGTTCTCCCTGTACAATGAAAACATCATGAGAACCATACAATATCTACCCGGAATAAGTGTAGGGGGATACAATATCAACAACCTCCGCTATGCGGATGATACAGTACTGATAGCAAACAGTGAATTTACACAAACTAGTATCTACCATCAACACAGAGAGTGAAAGACTTGGCCTAACCTTAAACAAAAAGAAAATTGCAGTAATGGTAATATCAATGAAACCTAATATCCCAAACTGTAGGATCGTATTGAGAAATTAAATACTGAAACAAGTACACAACTTCAAGTACCTTGAATCATGGCTAACATCTGATGCAAATGCGGAACAGACATAAAAGCAAGAATAGCAATAGCAAGAACATCATTTGCAGTAATGAGAAACACCCTAACGAACAAGAAAATAGCAATTGACATCCGCCTTAGAACTCTCAGCTGCTACATTCTTCCTATATTGATGTATGGCTACGAGTCATGGACCATCACGAATGCAATGGAAAAAAGAATCAATGCAGCAGAGATCTGGTTTCTGAGAAGAAAGCTATGCATATCGTATACGAACAGGATAACCAACGAAGAAGGTATACAGAGAATGAAAGCAAAACGTACATTACTTAAAAAATCAGAAAACAGCAATCAAAATTCTTTGGACACATCTTACGAAAAGAGACATTAGAACATTTAGTTACAACTGGAAAGCTGGGAGGAAAAAGAAGCAGAGGCAGACAGAGAATGAGAATGATAGATGGATTAACATCGTGGTTACAAACAGCAGAGGCAACAACTACAATTCGGAGGGTCAGGGACCGTGATGGATGGAGGAACATGTTCGCCCACGCCGAACGTCAAGGCAGCTGAGTCCGTGAATGGATATAGCCAAGCACATTCATTTCTCAATTTCTAAGAACATTCGGACTATTCTAGTGGTGACTGGCATGGTGGCTTCCTGGAGATTTACGTAAATATTGTTGTGTATGCCTAATTGTTTAATGTTATTGTACAGTGACTTTGGAATGTTACGATTGCCGATATTACGATTGGGACAACGTATACTTTGTTCGCTCCATAGTCTTTCAATTTCCTCTTTTAATTCAGCATACTTCTGTTGGTTTTCACTTACTGATTTCTGCATATCTTGTGTGTTTGGAATGACGATATCTATTAAGTAAGTTGCTTTTGCTTGTTCATCCTTTAATTTTATACCCTGAGAGTTATTATGGATTCTCCTATCTGAATTAATAGATTAATGGTAATATAATTTGTAGTACTCTTACTCAAAGACTGGATCACTCAACTTCCTTCCACATTTCAGTCCTGTTGCAGTGTCTCAGCGTCGACTACCACGTTGCCTCCGTATATTCTGCTTCACCCATTGAGACATTCCATCAGTTATGTTATTTTTGCTCGCGACTCCACTATTGGATGTCTCTTATAGTCTTTTCCATTATATTGCAGCTTGGTGTTTGCAATTCAGTAAAATCTCTGACTGCATCAGGCTTATAGCCAGTGCAGGATAACCAGGAAGGGATTGGAAGTATTTCGACTTTAAACCTCTTTATGAAACTGAGCAAGTCTGGGATTGTATCCCAAGTAATGTAACCGTGAAGTGGGATGTATTAGGAGAACAAATGATCAGTAGATTCAGAGATTATGTTAAAGGACCCATTTTGGGTAGAATGTCAGAAGATCCTGAACAACCCTCAGAAGGAAATGTTAACAAAATTATCCAGAGGGAATTAGATGAGGATGTAGAAGTAGATGAAGGTTGGCAACTATAGATAAGTCTTTGAGTAGCAACAGTAACGTCCCCAGGACCTCGCATTAAAGTCGAGAATTTCACAATTCCATGTATTTTATTTGAGATAAAACAGTTTAACTGAAAGGTTGACTCTTCTTTCTCACCTAACGCTTGCTCTTTCCAGCATCCTCTTTTTGTGCTTCCGATTTCCAGCGTTTCTGCTTTTTAGTTTTACCAGATGGATCTCACGACTCCAGAAACGCCTCTGTTTCCACTCCTCCTTTTACCAGTTGCCTCATTCTATGCTCAAGCCCAAAAATCGCTGGCATCAGCGATTCAAATTCTCTTAATTCTGATAGAATGTAATAAAGATATAATATTAATCATTCCTCTGACCAAAGAGGCAAAGCCCTGATGAGTATTTTCAGCTATTTTCTTCTTGTTTTTTCCTTCTAATTTGCCTTTTTCTTTTAATGAATGATACCAGCTGAAGCAAAAGAGAATACTGCATATGAAATTTAAATGACACTTGGACAGAGTATTATTTTGTACCTTGACTGATGTGCAAATGGTCAACCTGACACCCACCACAGTGGTTTCGTACCCTGAGTACGAATTTTGGTCATTCAGTATAGAAATATGTTGAATCGAGGAAAGGGTCGGTAATCATCCCACAGCTTCCTGTTCTGTGTGCATGCAGTGTTATTGAGTCTTGATGAAATTTCATCACTTCTACGAAAACAAATATGTTTGTTAAAGAAGCTTTGAATAATGTTAATGTTCTCTCACACCCCGAATTCGCTGGAGGATTCACGCAGGTATTAATGAGAATCTGAGCTGTACTACTTGTGCATTGTTCATTGTTACCCCGGGTTTGCGACCATCACTGCAATTGTTCTAGGATGCGACGGGCTCCAATTCTATACGTGAAGGAGATTTTCTATCCGATACTGGTGGCGTTTGGCATCCCAGGTAAGGATCCCTGCATCTTTTAATGGGTCGCTGTTCTGTCTCGATGCTATTCTGAGATTCAAGTCAGTATCACGGTCCATCAGTCTCACTTTCTCTGACTCTCTTTCTCTCTCTCTCTCTCTCTCTCTCTCTCTCTCTCTCTCTCTCTCTCTCTCTCTCTCTCTCTCTCTCTCTCTCTCTCTCTCTCTCTCTCTCTCTCTCTCTCTCTCTCTCTCAGAAGGTTGCGTCTGCTATAATCTATAAACTCGCAACCAAGAGAGCGTTGAAAGCACGAGAGGTGGTGATACCAGCTGAGAGAGATGAAAGCATCTTAATTGAAGCTAATCTGTCAAGGCCCTTCGCTATTCCGATGCAGGTTTATCTCCTAGCAATTGTGGAGAATGATTAAGACCTTTTACTTACGCGTCCGCCAGGGAGATGAGTGCCATTAACACACATTCAACGTCATTTCTCATCTGGCATCTCTATCAGTCTTTCAGCTGGACGCCTTTGGCTTCGCCCCGTCAAGCACAACATCGGGATTTCCAACACTTCTCTTTCTTTAACTCGAATCAAACTTCTGTTCTATTTCTAAAAGTTTCAAAGATTAGTCATAAACCTGAATTGCTACATCGTGAGTAACGCACACAAAATACTGGAGGAACTCAGCAGGCCAGGCAGCATCTATGGAAAAAAATTACAGTCGACGTTTCGGTCCGAAATCCTTCGTCAGGATATGTAGAATTTTAATTCTTCCCCACAGCTTCTGTCTGACCAGCTGAGCATTGCCAGCATTCACAGTTTGATACCAATAGTTTTTTTTGTTGAATTTTTTTCCCAAACCTTCACTTACAGCCATTGCTTCCTCAAAAGCCATGCAGATATCGGAAAACTAATTGACAAGAAACAAAGCGGGCAATAGAGCTTTGTTTTTAATGCTTAAAATACCCAACCGGTCATGCACCGTCTATGGGCAAAGAAATGCCTCCAATATTTCAATTCTGTTCAGCAGATGTTCATTTGATTTTTTTTTTTGGATATTCGAATATTCAGAAAACCTGCAGGTTAACGTGATAGGATCCGGAGAGTGAGTGTACGAACGTGGGGTGGATGGGAATATGAATATGGTGAAATCGGTGTTGGATTCACCTTCGGGAATTTAGTGGTGGGCGCGGAATAAATGTATCGAAATATCTGTTTCTGGCAGCTTAACTCTATTCCTAGTAATGAACTCTTCAGACTTCAGTCCATTATGTTACTTCCCTCATCGGTCATGTCTTGCATTATTGAATGCAACCTGTTAACGAATGCTAGTGACCTCTTTCACAAAATAATTCCACTAATTGCTGCAGTGATTGATCTCCAATGAGGCTGTCGTTCTAAACGTTTCCTCCTTCCTCATTCACACTTGGTAGCTGCTAAAATAATGATTTCGTTGCTATCTGTGTTTCTTCCAGCAAGTGTCGTGACGGCTGTCATCCTGTATCGGGGAAAGTGCGGACTCGCCAAAGGAATTACGCGTTACATGATGGCGATGATGATTTCCGACCTGCTGGTGCTGATCCATGTGTTGATCCGAGGAATCTATATTTATCATTTCCCTAATTCGTTCCTCTCCCTCACCGCAGTGTGCCCTTCGAATATCCACTTGCGGCTCCTCACCCTGGACTATTCTGTCTGGTTAACTGTGTCCTTCACCTTTGACCGTTTTGTCAGCATTTGTTGTCCGAAGCTGAGACTCAGATATTGCACGGATAAGACGGCCACCGTGGTTATTGTGTCCTTGTGCGCGTTCAGCTTTTTAAAGTATATCCCTTCTCACTTCATGTACGAGCCTCGTTACACCATGGATAACGTGAAATGGGGCTGCCGGCTCAAAGCTACTTACCTGAACTCGATCTGGTCGATAGTCTTCACCTGGATGTATAGCATCTCTCTGTCCTTGCTCCCTTTAGGTATAATTGTGCTCCTGAACGGGCTGACGGTTAGGAACATTGTAGTGGCCGGTAGAGTTCGCCGGCGCCTAAAGGGAGATGATGGCAAAGACAGTGAGTCAGACAGTCGGCGAAAATCCATCGTGTTACTGTTCACCGTGTCCAGCACTTCTATACTCCTCTGGACGACAGCAACTGTGACTTTCATCTGTACTCGAGTGACACTCAATTTTGCGGGCCAGGATCTCACAAGCCCCTCCACTGTCGCCAATGAGGTGGGGATTTTGCTCATACGGGTCAGCACAGGAGCTAACACCTGCATCTACGCAATGACCCAAAGCAAGTTCAGACAAGAATTGCAGAACGGAATAAAAAGTCTATATTCGTTTATCACTAAATCCATTAAACTCGCACGTCAGTCGGCCTAGGCCTCTGTAATTAATATAACGCAGGTGCTTTCTCTGTTCTTCTCACCAAGCCGTACCCTTCTTTGTAATTAGTTTCCGGCGTCCGCGGACTGTTTGAACTTCAATCTTCGCGGATTTTTCCCCGGAAATCGATTAAGCCGTATCATCCAACTTCTGATTGTGATTTTCCTATCACATATGGCATGTCCTTTGCAAGGCAGTCCATATCCTAATGAAGCATACCCATGTTGCCCTTACATTAAATTACTAGGTCAGTATTGAGAATAGTCCATTGTACCTTCTTCTTCCCAATCTACCTCATTAGTCTGAGAGGCATGCACGGCAACGCCACGCTCTGTGAACACCGTTTCAACGCTGCATATTGCCTCCCATTTCTTGCATCGCGCGGTGCACTGTACTGAAATAAATCCTATTGGAACAAGTAATTATTGCAATTAAGGTTAAAATGTTTAAAACACTGAATCTGATCCCTCTACCAACTCTTTTAGAAAGCCACTGCTTGTTTAATTAACTGTCTGGTGGTCAAGAGCGCAAGGTAGCAGAAATTTGGTACATGCCTAGGCTGCTCGAGGTTTTCCCCGCCATATTATATGATTATGGCTGATCATATCATAATGATTATGACAGTAATATATCATTTACGATTCTTCTCTTTCAAAATATTTTCATGTCTACCTTTCGTGCGTTAAAACATTGGACCGAAAATTCTTTTTCTGCCCTTGTGGATTACAATAACCGACGCTTTCTGTATGTAAAACAGTTTTTTTTCTAGGATGGGCTGCTGTTCTTCAAGCCCCACAACCCGGTACACGAGTTCCTCCCGCAGACTCTTCCTGCACCTGCAGTTAACCAGACCTTAGGGATTGTCCTGAAGTTCCAGTATAGGTTAGCGAAAATATTCTATGGTCGTCAGTTACACGCCAACTTGTTTAATTCAGTCAAAACAGAACCGCAATTATTTTAAACTACTGCATATTTTTCTTATTGAAACTAAATAATGCATGTAACTCATTCTTGTACTTTCATGAATTCGCTTGTAGAAATTGACTCCGACTTTTTAAGAGAATTGGTAATGTGGGAAGTCCCTATCTAGGGCGGTCATGACTAAAGACTGGTAGCGCAAAACAAACTTCCCCTTCCGCCTCAATATCCCCGATAGAAATGGGTCAAAAAGCCCAAGTTTGGGATAATGTCTGTACCCTTTGATTCGACCTCTGACAAGGTCAAACGTGGGAAATTCATCCAAAATTTTGAGAAAGTTCATAGGATATAAGGATACGTGGTAAATTGGATCCACAGTTGGTTTAGTGACAGGAAGGAGCGGATGCTGGAGGAGGGTTGTTTTCGTGATTGGATATCAGAGACGTGCGGGGTACAGCTTGCATCTTATTACCATTAACAATCTGAAAGTTGAATGTGGGAAGCATGATTATTAAATTCAACTGCTGGTGATCGTAACGTTGGTGATAACGGAGAGATTCCTCTTGTGTAAAGAACAATATTGATAAGTCGGTAGGACGAGCAGAACAATGAACCGTGAAATCAAGGACATTGGGGTGGGGGGACTAACGAGTCTATGACATATACTTGGTAACCTTATTAGGTACACATCTAAACCTGTTGCTTAATGCAAGTATCTAATCAGTCAATCATGTGACAGCAATGTTACTTATAAAAGCATGCGGGAGTGGTCATTAGCTTCAGTTGTTGATCAAGGCAAACAACGGAATGGGGAAGAAATATGATCTAAGTGCCTTTGACCGGCGAATTATTGTCAGTGCCGGATTCAGAGCTGTGTGCAAATTAGCACCAACTGCGACATAGTCAACTTTAAAGCAAATGCAGGATAACTTGAAAAGGAGTGTTGGGAACTTTTTGTAATTCAATAAATCAGCTGTTTTCTGCAGGCTGAAAGAGGCCCTACCAGGATGACAAAACTATTATCAGTTCTAGTGAACACAACGGCAGCGGTATTGTGGAGGCGATCGAGGGGGATGAGTGTCTTTGCTTTTCTTAGGGGGAAGGCATCCAGGCGAATAGGCATGTGAATAGGCAGATGAAACAAGCTGATGCCTGGTGGGTACTGCGTGGTAGACGTAAGCTAATGGAGAAATAAACCATGGGAATTGGTGGGGCAGAGGAAGGAAAACAGGGGAGTAATTTACTACAGCATTTTCCGTGTGTTGTTTGGACACATTATATTCTGTCTTGGTACCCTCCAACCTGATGGCATGAGAATCAGTTTCTCGAAGTTCCAATAATGCCCCTTCTCTTTGCTTCACCATTCTCCATTCCCAGTTCTCTTTCTCACTTTATCACATTACCTGCCTATCACCTCTCTCTGGTGCTTCTCCCCTTTTTCTTTCTCCCATGGCCTTTTGTCCTCTCCTATCAGATTCACCCTTCTCCGGCCCTGTGTTTCTTTAGCTAATGAACTCCCAAGCTCTTTACTTCTCCCCACTCTCCCCCTCCCATTTTCACCTATCACCTTGCGTTCCTTCCTCCCCTACCAACACCTTCTTACCCTGACTACTCATCATTTTGCTCCAGTCCTGAGGAAGCGTCTGGGCCAGAAACTTCGACTGTACCCTTTTCCGTAGATGGTGCCTGGCCTACTGACTTCCTCCAGAATTTTTTCTGTGTTGACGGGGCACACATTGCAGTTTTCCTGATTTATGATGGATAGAGAAGAGACATAGGAACGATGTATATTGTGAGGAACTCGAGCAAGATTGTTCTCAAACACAGAGGGTAGTTGTAAGCTGAAATGCACTCTTTCAGTGAGTGATCGATGTAGAGACATTCTCTGCATTTATGGAGACATTAGCTGAAAGCTTGAAATCCCAGCATAGAAGCAACATGTCCGGTGATTTACACCACCAACAGCATTTAATGCCCATTTACTCTAGCCAGAGATTCCTTTGCGAGTTTCAGAAAGGTTGCAAAACTGGTATATCTAGTTAAGTTGGCGCTTGTACTGTAATTTACCAATGCTACCCCCCTCTCTACAGTGCGAGAGCGAGATTCGCAGTGACTCTAAATCAAAATTGGGTCAAATCTCATGGAGAAGTTGGTCAGTTGTGAATTCAAGTGTCAGAGTACTGCACCCAGCATCAGGTTATTCTTCTATTTCTATCAATAACTCCACACTTACATACATAAACTTCGTGATGGAGAAATACCAGCGCATCAGATGGTCCGCCATGGATCTGGCCAATCCAAATGGTAAAGCGAGGGGGTATGAGAAGATACGGCCAGGAGTGGACTCCTGTTGAAGTTGGTAAATATTCCAATCCGTTGAATTGGAAGGTTAATGGAGTGAGAGATTAGTACTAGAAGGAAGATATTAAATGGGCAGTCGATTTGATGGAACAAGTAGACTATCCTGTTTCTATTTTCTGCTGTACATGTCCAGCCCATAGGCAAATGAACATGGAATGCTAATCTGAAGGAGTTGGCATAGTGTTAGGATTCCTTGTTCCTAAACCAGCAACCGTATTGTAAAATGAATAGATTAAGTTGCAAAGATCACTCAACATATGCAAAAGCAACGCATACAAAATGCTGAAGGAACTCGGCAGTTTAGGCAACATTTATAGAAATGCACTTCGGGCCGAGACATTTCTTCAATTTTGGGAAGGAAAGGGAGAGACTCTAGACCGAGAAGGTGGGGAGGGTGGTGGAAGCAAGCTAGAAGGTGATATGTAGGTGGAAAAGATAAATAGTTGGAGAGGAAAGAATCTAATAGGAGAGGAGTGTGGACCATGGGAGAAAGGGAAGGAGGAGGAAATCCAGGGAATGAGGCGATAGGCAGGCGAGAAAAGGTAAACAATCGGAGTGGGGAATAGAAGAAGAGTGGAGAGGGAGAGGGAAATAGTTTTACCGGAAGTAGAAATCGATCCTCATGCCATTAGGTTCGAGGCTACTCAACGGAAAATAAGGCGTTGCTCCTCCACCGTGAGGGTGGCCACATCTGGACACAAGAGGAGGCAATGCACTGACATGCTTAACCACCAGTAAATTCTGCTTTTGGCAGATAGACTGGAGGTGTTCGATGAAGACGTCCCCCAATTTGCATCGCGTTTCACCAATGTAGAGGAGGCTGCATTGGGAGCAACGGACACACTAAACGACCCCACAGATTCGCATTTGCAGGGATATGTTTCGGGAGAGAATTAGTGGGGATGGCCGAATGGACAACGGAATTACGAAGGGAACGATCCCTGCAGAAAGCGGAGAGCGATCTAAGGGAAAATATTTGGTGGTAAGATCTCTTTGGAGATGGTGGAAGTTACGGAGGATAATGTGTTGTATGCGGAGGCTCGACGGTTGGTAGGTAAGCACAAGAGGAACTCTTAACTGTTAGGGCGACGGGAAGATAGAGTGAGCACGGATGATCGGGAAATCGAAGAGATGCGAGTCAGGGCAGCATCAATGGAAGAAGGGAAATCCTGTTCATTGAAAAAAGATGACATCTCTGGTGTCCTAGACCAAGTGAACTTAAGGGCAAGGGGGTGGTTAGAGGCAAAATTAATGAAATTGACGAGCTCAGCATAGGTCCATAATGTAGTCGTCAATGCAGCGTGGGAAGAGTTCGGGAACTTTCCCAGGGAAAGCTTGTAACATAGATTGTTCTACATAACCAACGAAGTGTCTGCATAGCTAAAGCCCATGCGGTGCCGATGGCTACACTTTGAGATTGGAGAAAGTGCGTAGAGCTGAAGGAATAAAATGTTGGGATGAGAACCAGTTCGGCGAGGCGGAGTAAGGTAGCAGTGGAGGGGAATTAGTTGGCTCTTTTATTGAGAAGAAAGCGGAGAGCTTTAAAGTTTTATTGATCAAGGATGGAAGTACATGTAGAATGGACATCCATGGGGACAATGAGGCAGTCAGGGTCGGGGAATTGAAAGTCACTGAGGAGATCAAGAACATGAGATATTTCACGGATTTTGTGTAAAGGGACTCAATCGAGGGGAATAGAACGAAATCGGGGTATGCGGACAGGGGTTCAGGTAGTCAGGAGCAGGCAGAGGCAATAGGCCTACACGGACAGTAAGGTCTGTGGATCTTTAGTAGGAAGCAGAGGGGGAGCAGTGCGCGCTATGCGAATGATGAGTTTGACGGCAATATAGTTTTATTTCAGTACATCGCACAAAACGACCCGAGAAATGCGAGGAAAAGTGCAGAAGGCATACGGTAGAAGCGTTGCGTCAGTCTTAGGCGTGCACATCCCTTAACTCTGGTTGATGATGGTGCACGGGATATTTCTCTTTGCTGGCGTTAGACAAAAAATTAAAAGTAGCGAAGTCACTCTTAAATAGCAGCTGGGATTTCTTGCAGAGAAAATGTGGCCCGTGACAGGAAATAGATCCCAGTTATCCGCGTCGACAATCAGGTTCACGGGTTTTCCAGGATAAAACACATGAAGTCCCTTTTCAATAAATCCGCGGAGGCGGGATCTGAGGGCAGAGAATGCGGGGCTTATTGCGGGGATTGGCGCGAATGCCGACGTGATATTCGGTCTCTGCCACTAGCTCGTCAGTCCTGCCAGTTTCATGGGAATCCGAGTCAGACTATTAAACCCCTTCTTCAACTCATCTCTGAACTTGCTTTGGGTCAATGCATAGATGCAGGTGTTGGCGCAGGAGCTGACACGTATGAGAAAGTTCCCCACCTCACTGGCGACGGTTGATGGGCTTGTGAGATTCCCGCCCCCGAAATTTATTGTTACTCGTGTACAAATAAAAGTAACAGCTCCCGTTGTCCACAGTAGTATTGCAGTACCAGACACGGTGAAGAGCAAGACAATGGACTTGCGCCGATTCTCCGTCTCGCAGTCCTTACTATCCTGTCCTTTCAAGCGCCGGCGGGCCCTGCTGGCCGTTATAATGTTCCTCACCGTCAGCCCGTTCAGGAAAACGATTAGAACGAAAGGAAGCAAGGAGATAGAGATGCTACACATCCAAGAGAAAGCCTCCCACCAGATGAAGGTGAAGTAGGTAGCTTTAGGCCGACACCCATACTTCACGTTATCCATAATGTAGCGAGGCTCGTACATGAAGTAAAACGGAATGTACTTTAAGCAGCTCAGCGCACACAAGGACAAAATAACCACTGCTGCCGTCCTGCCCGTACAATATCTGAGTCTCAACTTCGGGCAACAAATGCTGACGAAACGATCAAAAGTGAAGGATACGGTTAACCAGACGGAACAGTCCAGGGCTGCGATCCTCACATATACAAACGTAGGGCACACTTTGCTCTGAGACAAGAGGGAGTTGGGGGAATAGTAGTTGTAGATTTCTCGGAGCAGCACGTGAAAGGTTATCACGAGCACGTCGGAGGTCGCCATTGCCATCATGTAACGCGTGATCCCCTTGGAAAGACCGCACCTTCCGGTGTACAGGATCGCAACCGTCACCACATTCGCTGAAAAGAAACACAAAACATTGATGTGTCTCAATTTAAGCAGCCACCAAGTGTAACAGGAATAAAGTGACCTTATTAAAGACAAGTCAGTGCACATTGTTATTGGAGCTGTTTTTTGAAGAATACCGACGCAAGCGTTAGCATGTCGCATTCATACAGAAGGGGTGCATTGGAAAGAACAATGTTATGCTTGACAGGGTGGGCGAACAACACGGGACTCAAATTGAGACAAATAATGGAGACTCCGACTGAGAGACGGTGCTGAACGTTTGTCAACATGACCCGTCTAGCCGGAGCAGGTACAGTTAATGATCGTCTTCATTACCTCCTTCTATTTGACTTTCTGCAGTCAAATTGGAATCCCTTTAAGATTCCTTCACACAAGGGGAATCAAGGGTTATGGGGGAAAGACAGGCAGGTGGGGATGAGTCCATAGCCAGATCAGCCATGATCTTATTGAATGACGGAGCAGGCTCAACGGGCCAGCTGGCCTGCTCCTGCTTCTACTTCCTATGTTCTTATGTTATGTTCCCTCAGCCTGCTCCAACGTTACTTGTGCCGTTCATTCTGTCTTGATTACCACATTATCACAGATGGGCGACTTTGCCCGTCGTGTGACTTTACGACCCTATGAATTTGGAATCCTGTTGATCCAATTGCTCCGATCGCATCTTCAAGCACGTTGGCCTGACAATTATTATCCTCATTCGTTTGTAAATCCTCACTACCATACGTTGCTGCACTGAAATCGACCAACTGTGCCGTACCACAAACTGTGCTGTCTGCCGAATTATGCTTTGGACGATTGTCTATCCATTTGGTTGAGACTAAGGGAGCTCTTGAAAAGCCTTTGGGTATGATTCTAGGGTAGCCTTGCATCACACCTTCGATGTTATATTCGAAGTGAATAGGTTAGGCACAGCAAACTCCTCCAAATCGTAATAAAGTGACAATCATTGCATTGATAACGGACGGCGACATGAAGCTTTGACATGAACCTCCCTCCTTCTCCACAAACCCATACATTTTCTAATGGATCAACGGAATAAATTTACGTACACCAAACCAAATTGGAAGCATGGTACCAAGATCAATGTACCGCCTCCTAGTACTGCACCAAAAAGTCGGTGCAATCCGCAGTTGTGAACTCACAATAGCGAGAAGACCATCGTGATATACAGGCTGTAGCTGTGACTGAATTTCGAGGGGAGTAGAATGAACCTTATGCCCACGATTCTGTGCAGGACCTTGCAGGATGTTCCTGAAGAAATCATTACGGGGGACAGGGAGTGGAAATTCTAATCTTTACTAGCTGACGCGGGCTCGGAGACGGGGGAGGTTCCCTTCAGCGAAAAGGAAAGAGCAACGAAAGCACAAGGGCAAGGGAATCATTAGAACTGCCGCGTACCAGCGATAGCTGAGTATTGAAGCGGTTTAAAGAAATGGGGTTTAGAATACAGAACCATGTGTAGAAATGAGACAGGACAACACATTGAGCAATGAGACAGGGCTTACCAGGTATACCAAATGCTGCCAGAATCGGATAGGAGATCTCCTTCACGTACAGAATTGGAGCCCGTCCCATTCTGGACGTGCCACAATGTCGGCTACAAAGCACTGAGCACAATGAAACAAGCAACACGGTTCGGATGCTCATTAATACCCGCACCAATCCTCCAGTGGGTTCGGGGAGTGATAGAGCAATGAAATTAGTCACAGCCTTTTTAACAAACATATTTGTTTTCGCAGAATTGAAGAATTTTCACCGACCTTTCGGTGGAAAAGGGATAGGAAGCCAACTACTGTTTACTGACTAGACTCTCGTTGCAAGATATAATGTGATGCGATTGTCCTGGAGCAGAATGTGCTCCACTCTCAGGACGGCTGTTATGATTGATGTCGAAAAATTCTAAACACAGTGAAATCTGAAATTTAATGCGTTCTTTTCCACCAACAGACACAAAATTCTGGAGGAACACAGCAGGTCAGGCAGCGTCTGTGGAAAAGAGTACAGTCGGCGTTTCGGTCCGAGATCCTAAAGCAGGACTGGGGAAAAAAAGATGAGGTGTCAGAGTTAGAATATGGAGTGAGAGGAGGAAGAAACACAAGGTGAGAGGTGAAACTGGGAGTGGGAAGGGAGAAGTAAAGAGCTGGGAATTTGACTGGTGAAAGAGGTAAAAAGCTGGAGAAGGGCGAATCTAACAGAAGAGGGCAGAAGACCGTGGAAGAAAGGAAAAGGGGGTAGAGCACCAAAGTTATGTGATGGGCAGGCAAGGAGATAAGGTGAAAGAGGGAAAGGGGGATGGGGAATAGAGAAGGGGGTGAATATAAACAGTACTTTGAAAAATCGATGTTCAGGTTGGAGGTTACCCAGACGGAATATAAGATGTTGCTCCTCCAACCTGAATGTGGCCTCATTGCGACAGTAGAGGAGGCCATGGATGGACATGTCTCAATGGGAATGGGAATGGGAATTGAAATTAAAATGGGTAGACACTGGGAGATCCCACTTTTTCTGGCGGACAGAGCGTAGGTGCTCACTGAAGTGGCCTTCCAAATCTACGTCCAGTCTCACCAATACAGAAGAAGTCACACCGGGAGCACTGGATACAATAGATACAATACCTACTGAAGTGTCTGTGCCTGAAACGCCGACTGCTTACTCTGTTCCATAGATGCTGACTGGCCAACTGAGTTCCTCCAGCATTTTGTATGTGCTGCTTAAGTATATAGCACCTGCAGATTTTTCTCCTGTTAGTGTTCTTTCCCACGTTTATATTCACAAATTACATTTCTAATTCTAAAGTTCACTGTTAACATTGGACTTCAAGGAATCTGAGTTACAGAGCCCACGAGACGGGTCTGAGCGATTCCATGTTGTGTCATATGGGGGTACTGTATCAGGACCCAAATGCAGGACGCAGACACTGTAGTGCTAGGAACAGGGCAGGACGAGGGATTGGGAACAAGGAGCCTGGGGTGGACTCCGAGCCCGAGACTGGACAAGGACCCAGAACCTGTGTCTTGCCTCGGGCTCGGACCCCCAAAACCAGGCGAGGACGTGACGAGGCTTGGCTAGAGACTTGGGGTCTTGAGGCTTGGCTAGAGGCTTGAGGCTGTGGTCGAGGCTTGGCTGGAGCTTGGAGGCAGTCTAGGAACTGTACATGAACATAGAGCCAGGACTTCTCCTTCGACGAGCCGGGACTCATCTTTCACAAGACACTAACATGAGACTGGACAGAACATAGACATAGAGCGGGACTTCTCCTTCGACAAGCCGGGTCTCAACATTCACTCAACACCAAGGTGGGGCAGGACCGTCCGTCGGGTAACGGCAGAACGGCAGGACTTACCCGACGGAGGCAAAGACAAGACAAGACAGATTCCCCCCGCAGGGCAACGGCAGAGCGGCCTGATTTACCCCACTGAGGTGAGGACAAGACAAGACAGATTATCCCACAGAGCAACGGCAGGACGGCCCAACTTACCCCACGAGGCAAGGACAGGAAGAGGCAAACACCGAAGAACGTCCGACAGTTCCATCCCCGCACCGGGGCTGCTCCGAGTAGCTGTTATGGCCAGCAACCTTGGCTGGCTACAGAAACAACTGGATCCCCTCCTAGCTCGGAGTGGCTGATGGCAACCCAGCTGGCCCGGGAAACGGCTAAATCCATATCGCAATGACAGCTCCGACTACTAACAGTAAGGCTCCAAGAAGCAATGGTTCTCCAACGCAGCCTAAAGATGACAAGTGGCCGTACCAGGCTCCACCAGCCATTTGCTCCATGTGAATCTTGCCAGGGAAGGTTGACAAGATGACCCACCCAACCACACTCAATCTCAGGGCCACTTATATTCCCAGCCAACAAGATGAGCGTCAGGTGTTTATGGTTTAGTCCAACCGAAACAAGGGACAGCCGGAGTCCGGAGCCCGCGGACCACGACATGTTGCACTTTGATTTCACCTCACAGTCCAAGTTACAGTCTATTCTTCCGCAACAATGTCACTAGAATTTTCCTATTAGATATTTTATGTTGTTACGTATAATTGTTTCACACAAAGATTAACACATTTAGACAAAAGACAGAAAAATGGAAATTTGGCGAAAGAAAGGGTGACTGGAAATTTGAGAGGGGTACAGTTAATCTTTCTGGTTGATAACCTTCTATCAGAATTTAGACTGATGAAGTAACCGATATGCAGTGTTCTAGAGAGTGCCAAGAACTTGGTGTTTCAAAATAAGAGGAGGGTAGAGAAGGAAGAAGTTTTGCTTGGGGACCTGAGATAAAACCATAAATGCACAGAGTATAGATACTGGAAGATGGAACTACAAACAGAGCAAGAATATGTGTCAAAGAAAGAATTAACTTTAGAAGTCCATGATTGTATAATCTAAAACCTTACTAACACAACCTTTTATTTCCTCATCCAAGTTATTTTATAAAAAGTTACAACGGACAAAAATCAAAGGGGTCCCAAAACAATTCCCTGTGGGATCCACTGTTAACCAATCTGCAAGCAGAATATGCACCAGCTACAACCAACCTCTGTCTTCAATGGGTTAGCCAGGTCTAAATCCACACAAACAATTTTCCCATGTCTCGTTGCCTCTGAATATGACTACCATGGCGAAATTTATCAATTGTCTTGGTTATTAAATTAATATACACCATATCCAGTGCTGTACCTTCATGAGCATGCTTTGTCACATCCTCAAAAAATTCAATCAGGTTCATGAGATATATAACCTGCCGTTCACAAAGTCATGCTGACTGCCCCTAATCAATCTATATTTCTCTAAATGCTTATAACTTCTGCCTCTAAGAACTTACTCTAATAATTTGCCCACCATTGAAAGATGATCTACTAGTCAATAATTAACTAGACAAAAATTCCAAAAGTTAACCCTACTCCCTTTTTATCTACCATTCTCAAATCAACTGATATTACTCTTGTGGCAAGTGAGGACACAAAGATAATCACCAAAGACGCACAAACTCACAATCTCTTCCCTCGCTTCCCATGGTAACCAGGGGAATATTCCGTCTTTATCTATCTAAATTCCAGCACAACTTCTTTCTTAATGTTGACATGTCAGCCTATTTTACAATAACATCACATTCATGATGGTCTCTCTTTCTGGTGAATACTGTAGCAGAATATTAATTATATACACCTACCTCCTCAGATGCCAGGCACGTTTCCACATATCCCTGATTGATCCTATCCTCACTCTATTCATCCTCCTGTTCTTCACATAGGTGTTAAACATTTCAGGATTTTACTTAATCGTACCTGCCAAGGTCTTTGCATGCCCTTCCTACTCTCCTGTCCATTCTTCAGCTCCTTTCTAGCTACTCTGATTGTTGCTTCCTAAACTTCTTTAGTCTTCTTTCTTCCTCTTAACTTATATAGCTCACATCTCTTGACAACCATGGTTCCTTCACTCTACCATCTTTTCTACTTATCAGTAGGACAAACAATTCCAGACCCTAATGCAACTGTTCCTGAAGCAAACTTCAGTGTATTTTCCTTAGTATTCTGTACCAGATTTATGTCCTCATTTTCTACCCAATAGTATCAAACACTGTACACTCCAGTTTAACACTTTACTATAAATTTTAGCACTTTACTATAATCGTCTGCCCCTATCCCTCTGCAATGATGTGGTAAATGTCAGGAACTTATTGTCAATATTTCTGAAATGCTTACCGATCAAGAGATCTGACAGCTGGCCTGGTTCATTGTTTAGCACCAGAATATATTTGACAGAGCCAGGAAATGTTGTTTATTTTAGATTAAGTGTAAGCCCTGGATAAATGAATATACCGAATCACAAGACCAGTGCTTTGTGGAACTGATACGTTTTATTACAAACAGAATGTCCATATGTAAAATAGCAAATTTTGGAAAATCAATTCCTAAAATCTCATGTTCCACTTGGGTAGCCTACAACACAAGTAACTTGCAAATTTCTGGGAATTAGTAACAAACTGTGATCATGTCCTATACCCCTAGTCCACCTGGAGACCCGCTCCCTTTGTTTGCCTTTTCTATATTCCTCACCTTTCGTAACCATTATTCATAGAGCTCCCCCACCTGCTTCCATCTGCCTATCACCCACATACCTATTTCGCTTTGTTTTGTTCCCCCTAGGAAAAGCATGCCCCCACTCAAATACAGCCCTGCCTGTATTTGTCCTCACAAGGACTGAACGTGCCTCTGCCTTTCTGATGTGATCCCTTCCAGCTGCAGAGAAGAACTGATTCACTACAGGCTTAAGATAGAGACTGAGGCTATTCTGGTCATGTCCTGGTCCTACTTCTTGCTGACATAATTTCAGGAAAGTATTTTGACTCCTTTCTACCCTGATCAGTGAACAGCTGGAGTAAGCATGGTCCATTCCACAGAGATATAAATGAGGTTCTGTTGGCAGATTTATAGGAACTGGAAAGCATCATCTCTGAGTAAATTTCCCCCTCATGTTAACGCTAAACGTTTGCCCCTTAACTCTCAAATCATGTCTTCTTGTTTGAATCTCCCCTGCTCTCAATGGGAAAAGCCTATTCACATCAACTCTATCTATCCCCCTCATAATTTTAAATACCTCTATCAAGTCCCCACTCAATCTTCTACGCTCCAAAGAATAAAGACCTAACTTGTTCAACGTTTCTCTGTAACTTAGGTGATGAAACCCAGGTAAAGTTCTAGTAAATCTCCTCTGTACTCTCTCTATTTTGTTGACATCATTCCTATAATTCGGTGACCAGAACAGTACACAATACTCCAAATTTGGCCTCACCAATGCCTTGTACAAAATAATATTACATCCCAACTCCTACACTCAATGCTCTGATTTATAAAGGCCAGCATACCAAAAGCTTTCTTCACCACCCTATTGAGATTCCACCTTCAGGAAACTATGCACCATTATTCCTAGATCACTCTGTTGTACTGCATTCCTCAATGCCCTACCATTTACTTTGTATGTCCTATTTTGATTTGTCCTACCAAAATGCAGCACCTCACACTTATCAGCATTAAACTCCATCTTGCCATTTTTTCATCCCACTCTTCTAACTGGCCTAAATCTCTCTGCAAGATTTGAAAACCTATTTTATTATCCACAACACCACCTATCTTAGTATCATCTGCATACTGAACAATCCAAATTCCAAATTTTTTCAAATCCCTTTTTATAATTTTGACAAACCATACAATTCTTGCATTCAAAGACACTGAAATTCATCATGCTTACCGTATATTCTGATCAGAAAATGCTAGTCCTGAACTCTAATCAACTGCCCTTTAAAAGACCATCATTAGATCTACAGCAGATGCTATCTTGTTGGCTCTTCACACAATCCTGGAACATCTGGACAGCAAAAATGCATACAACAGAATGCTCTATATTTATTACAGGTCAGCCCTTAACATATTCATCCTCCCAAAACTCATCAGCAAACTCTAAGACCTGGGCCTTGTTACTCCCTTGTGCAATTGGCTTCCTGGATTTCTTCACTTGTGGACCACAGTCACTTTGGATTAACAAAAACATCTCCTCCACAATCTCCATCAGCACAGGAGCACTGCAGGGATGTGTACTTAGCCCCCGTTCTACTCGCTTTACATCTATGACTTTCTTGTTAAGTACAGGTAAAACACCATATGCAGGTTTCCTGATGACACCAATGCTGTAGGCTGTATCAATGAGGGTGATGAAACAACATACAGGAAGGAGACTGAAAATTTACATGAGTGTTGCAACAGCAACAACCTCTCAATGTCAGCAGGACCAAGAAACTGATTGTAGACTTCAGGAGAGGGAAAGCCAAGGTCCATGAGCCAGGAATCATTGGAGGATAGGAGGTGGAGAGTCAACAACTTTAAATTCCTAGATATCACTGTCTCAGCAGACCTGTCCTGGACTGATAAAATAAATATTATTGCGAAGAAAGCATGACAACACCTCTACTTCCTCGGGTGTCTGTAAAGGTTCGGCATGTCGTCAAAAACCTTGGCAAACGTCTATATGTGTGTGATGGAAGGTGTGCTGACTGACTGCATTATGACCTGTTATTGGAACACCAATGCCTTTGAACAGAAAATCATACAAAACTTAGCCGATTCTGCATAGTACATAACATGCACTCACCACTCACTGTGTAAAAAAAACTTACCGCTGACATCTCTTATGTATCTACTCCGCAGCACCATTACAGAATTCTTCTTCTAAAGTCCTCCGTAAGTTGTTTTGATTAAGGCATGGTGCAAAAAAAAACAGATTTTTCTTCAGAAGAGCAGGCTGCGTCAGTGATCTGACTTTGTGCGTCTTTTTTTATGAGGCACAGCGCTTCTACAGTCACACCTACAATCTCCTCTCATTGATTGGAACACCGAACTCCAAATAACTTTTGCAGAAGCCAGAGCTTCACATACTTTTTCCAACAAATAGATGTAATAGTGGATCATTTTTCTCAATAAAATAAATAAACAAGTATTGTATTTTTGTGTTATGTGTTTAATTGGGTTCTCTTTATCTAGTTTTAGGACACATAAAGATCCGATTATATTTTAAGGTACATTTATGCGGTAATAGAGAAAGGTTTACAAGTTATACAAACTTTCTAGCAGCAGCATGTAACCAGAACTCTTTGTCAATTTTCCATTCCTGGGCTTCTGCCTAAATGTCTCTGCATTACTATTACATCTATTTCCACCAGTTGCTGTGGCAGGGCATTCGAGACATCTCTCTTTCTCTTAACAAAAACTTGTTTTCTTGCACACAAAATGCTGGAGGAACTCAGCAGGCCAAGTGGCATCTATAGAAAAGAGTAAACAGTCAATGCTTCAGGCCAAGACCCTTCATCAGGGCTCGTGCTCATGCTCCCTGGTCTGCTGAGTTCCACCAGCATTTTTGTGTGTTGCTTCGATTTCCAGCATCTGCAGATTTTCTCAAACTTTACTTAAGTCCTATTTAAGCTTGTCCTTACTCAGCTATGTCTTTTGAATAATGGACATTCAAAAAGTATTGCCTTAGGCTTTGCTGGAAGGATGCACTTTCTCAACCCTAAGGAGGTATTTACAAAGTGTTTCCAGAGTCATGGCACAGAAACCCAGGATCCTTGTGTTCATTGCCACTCGCAAATGTCTATTCATGTTTTCTCTGTATTCGTTCATGTTTTTCATCCGCTAATTCCTTGTCCCCAGTTTTATTAACCCTCTCAATTTCTATCTGCCCTTTATCAGTCTGTATTATATTTGACCTAGCACCCGTTTTGGGGGTGGGGGATGTAAAATTTTGAGAGTGCAAACTTGCATGTGCTTGTCAGAATAAAAGGCTAAGATGACAGCTGTAAGTAACTTTGGTCATGAAGAGATATTAAGCCTCCAGGTTTCTAAAACAAAGGAGGTGCATAGCAGGTATAGGCAGGTAGAAACAAATGGGTTGCTTCTGGAGTATAAGAAACACAAGAGAATACTTTAGAAAGAAATTTGGAGCGATAAAAGAAGGCATCAGGTTGCCCAAGCGGACAAGGTAAAGGAGGATCCCAGGGAATTCTACAGATATATTAAGAGAAAAAGGATTGCAAGGAACAAAATTGGTTATCCAGAACATCAGAATGAATATCCATTTGTGGAGCCAAAAGAGATGGGGAGATCATAATTATTTTTTCGATCTTTATTTACTCAGAAGGCAGGCACAATATCTATGGAAGTGAGACAAAGTGGCATAAACTTCATGGACCCTATCCAGATTTCAGAGGCTGAGGTGTTTTCTGGCATGAGGCAAATGAAGGTGGATAAATCCCCAAGGTCTGACAAGGTGTTGTCTCGCACCCAGCGGGAGGCAAGTGCAGAAATTACTGGGGCCCTAGCAAAGATATTTCAAAGGTTTCAAGTTACATTTATTATTAAAGAATGTATAAATTATTTAAACTTGAGAATTAGAAGCAGTCACAGAGTAAGAAACCCAATTTAAAAAAAAAATAAACACTAACACCCAATGCACAGAGAAAGGGAAAACACATAATCATGATTACAATAAAAGTGAGCAACATCATTCCGAAACAAAAATATGAACCCCGGAGCTGCCCAGCTGTCCCGGAGCATAACCCCGGAGTTATGCCACTTTGTCTCACTTCCATAGATATTGTGCCTGCCTTCTGAGTAAATAAAGATCGAAAAAATAATTACGATCTCCTCCATCTCTTCTGGCTCCACAAATGGATATTCATTCTGATGTTCCGGATAACAAATATCAGCCTCAATATCAGTCCATCAGAGTTGCGGGCATGGAGCAGCCAGGGGCAGTCTTCATAGCCAGAAAGACAGAGGAGTGAAAGTAGTGGGAAAGCAAGTGAAATTGGCTCTCGCCTCTGATCCCTACACCCTGTCTTTACAGTACATTGTTTAACTTGGCCAAACAGCATATTCGTACCTTGCACTAGGACTGCTGTAAAAGTTTCCGGGACTAGAACGTGCCATCCAGCAACTCACTCCAAGTTCAGATTTCGCTGTCCAGTCGAAGCCTTGCTTATTTTCTGTATATTGGCTAAACAATAGCAAGTAGAATTTAATATAGACAAGTACAAGGCATTGCACATTGCTCAGACCAACCAGGATAGGACTTACACCGAATCTGGTAGCGCACTAAGGAGTGTGGTAGAACAAAGGGATCTGGGAAAACAGGTCCATAGTACATTGTCAGTGGCATCGCAGATTGATAGTGTCATAAGTATAGCTTTTGGCACATTGATCTTCGTAAATCAAAGTATTGAGTACAGAAGATGGGATGCAATGTTGAAGTTGTATAAGACAGTGGTGAGACCTCATTTAGTGTATTGTTTGCAGGTTCGGTTACCCACCTACAGGAAAGATGCAAAGAAGCTTGAAAGACTGCAGATAAAATTTGCAAGTTTGTTGCCAAGTCTAGAAATCGTGAGTTATAAGATTATCGCTGTTCAAATTCCCTGTATGTGTCCTCATACTTGGTGATAATAAAGGATTCTGATTCTGATTCTGATTAGATTAAATAGGTTCGGACTTTTTTCCTTGGAACTTAGAAGATTGAGAGGAGATTTAACAAAGGTATATGAAATTATGAGGAGTATAGATAGGGTCAATGTAAGCAGGCTTTTTCCACTCAGATTAGGTGGGACTACAACCAGAAGTTTTGAATTAAGGTTGAAAGGTGAAAAGAATAATGAGAGTGCGGAATAAGCTGCCAAGAAACGTAGTGCATGCAAGCTTGGTATGAGAAGTTGGATAGGTATATGGATGGCAGTGGTGTGGAGTGCTATGGTGCCGATGGGAGTAGGCAGTTTAAATGGTTTGGTATGGACTAGGGCCGAAGGTTCAGTCTCTGTGCTGTATGTTTCTATGACCATGATAAGTCTTTAACTGCATGTTCTCCCGTCACACTCTGTCCACCTCTGACTTGCACTGAATCAACTATTCTCTACCGGCCAGGAGGGAGCACATAGATTGGGCAATGCTATGCTCAGGCTGAATGAGGGATTGTGGGGACCAGAAAGGAGTATGTGGGTCACTGTCATCTCTGAGGAGATCACTACTACCCCAGAGGTTAGGAAAATGATTGATGGGCAAATGGAACGGGGAAAGGTTGGTAAAGGTGAGCAAAGGGATAGTGAACAAATGTGAACCGTTGAGCGTGCGGGTTTCAGTAACCTGAAATCACAAAATTCAATGTTCATATAATTGGTCTTAAGAGCCCCGAGATCTTGGGCTTTCGAATTCTAGCTGGACTCTCAGGCCAAGCCTTGGAGTGTCATACATCAACGACCCGTCATAAAACCCCGAGAACAGGTCCCATTCCCGGAAAGAACAGAAGTCTGCGTGTAAATCCAGGTCCGGGTCTTCAAATGAACCTGAAAGGGAAAAATAAAGATATTAAAGATTGAAATAGAGCTGTTTTCGAAGATGCAAGAAAGGAGTCGCTGTTTACCGCCATCTTAACTCCGCCTCGTATCCTGCCTTCCTCCCCTTTTCTTTCGAATACTGATGAAGGGTCTCTGCCCGAACCATCGACTGTTAATTCTCTGTTCCATCTGTTCTGATGCTGTTATCCCCGCATCCTCGGTACGTCCGATTTCCAAAATGTCTTCTTTTGTGCTCTTCTAGTTTAATCTTTAAGAGATTAAAGTTCTAGTTTAAGAGCCTCTGCTCTGTTTTTTTACTCCACCCGTACTCAATCGCCTCGCTTTAAGTTTCCAACAGAGAGCCTGATTTCACCTGCAGATATTCACTAATTTCTGATGGGAGGTTATGTACCTGAAAGATTAACCGTTCCTCCCTCCAGAGAAGCAGCGCTTGCTGATTATTTCCAGCAATTCTATGTTTTACATTTTAACAAAGCAACCAATCGAATGAGAACATTCTGACGGCGTTGTTGTGAGATGACGGTATAACGTTGACTGTGATCTGATATTAAAAAGTGGTGTGGAATTAGTAAGGCTGCCACCCAGCACATCTAATTGATGCTGCGATTCTCTGAGTTCCAATGCTAACCTTATTCTGGCTTATTAAAATATGATTTTAGCAAGCATTTGTGATATGAACCACCCTTTCTCCGATAGATACAAATATAATAAAGTAAGATTTTTTTCACATATGCCGTGATAAAATCCTTCGGGTTCAACCGTGACAGCGGACCTGTGAATGGAGCGTCTTGCACACGAGGACATTGCACTTTGGATCGAGAAACGGGTCGGTTAAGGTTTCCTGTTCTCTTTGTACGTAGGTATTCCTCCATCGAAGATATGGATGAAGAGCCTTCAATTCTGTAGGGAAAAATGTTTGCTAAACAGCACGTGAGTAATTTCATTCTGTCGTCACTCCCAGTACCCAGTGGGGGATTGGCGCAGGTACTAATGACAACCGAGGTGCTTCGCTTGTTCCATTGTGATCCTGGATCCCTGGATCTGTAGCCGTGGCAGAATGGGACGACCACCAATTCTGCATATGAAAGAAATTTCCTATCCGATTCTGGCGGCTTTTGGGATCCCGGGTAAGCTTCATCTTCGTCTAACGTGTCGCTGCTCTGTCATTATGTTCCATATTGTGATGTCGTTTTCATAAACTCCTGCTCTCTATTACCGCGTCTGCTCGGTAGATTCGCTGGTTTCCTTGTCATCTTTGCTGCTTATGTTTGCTTCGTTCCTTCTCGAAAGGGGATCTTCCCCGTCCTGAGTCTTCTGGGACGCCAGTAAATTGCTGGAGTTCTCTCGCTCTCTCTCTCTCTCTCTCTCTCTCTCTCTCTCTCTCTCTCTCTCTCTCTCTCTCTCTCTCTCTCTCTCTCATCTCTCTCTCTCTCTCTCTCTCTCTCTCTCTCTCTCTCTCTCTCTCTCTCTCTCTCTCTCTCTCTCTCTCTCTCTCTCTCTCTCTCTCTCTCTCTCTCTCTCTCTCTCTCTCTCTCTCTCTCTTCTTCGCGCTCTCTCTCGCTCTTGCACTCTCACTTGCTATCTAGCTATCTAACAAGATATCAATCTTTCTCCCTCTCCCTCCCTCCCTGGGTAATGGTTCCTCATACCCATCCTTCCAGGGTGATCTGGCACAAAATTGTTGGTTCAATATCTCGCTTTGAAGGGGCGCCACAGTTGCGTAGCGGTTGGCGCCACGCTATTACATTTCGGGGCGACAGAATTAGGATGTCAATCCAGCCTTTTCCCCGTGATATACGTGAGATTTTCTCCGGGTGGTCCCCTTTCCTTCCACAGTACCAAGGCATATCGGTTAGTAGCTTAGTTGGTCATTGTAAATTGTCCCATATTTCGTCTAGGATTATGTCAGGGTTCGTTGAGCAGTGCGGTTCGAAAGCCTGTTTCGCGCTATTTCTCAATAAATACTACCAAGTCTAGAGCCCTTGTCTAAAGGCTGCAGATCGGGCTGTTTATGAACGTGGGTGCTTGATCCGATTGGTTGCGGATCGCCAATTACAGGATGTGATTCGAGAAACTTCACTTTCGATTCCAGTGTGGATTACAATAATAAACGCAGGATTTCATTATTAATGGTAGCACCTTCGCTGGTATGTCACGAAGTTTTTCTCAGCCCTCTGTACGCCCGAACTCACTTAAATTTGATACCGTGCTGGGAGAACACTACCAGTCTTCCAATTCCATATGGCGTACAAAATATGCAGTATTCCGGTGATTCTGTTGACAAAGATGTGGCGTGAGATGGGGCCAGGAGAGCAGAGTATGCCAACTCTCCTCCCTCCCCGTCTAATATCATAGTGGTTACGTAATCCTTGTTTTACTGCTATGTGCGAGCTTGTTCTGTCCACAATATACACCTCCAGCATAAAGTCATTAGCAGGGTATGTTACAACGGTATAATCCAATGATCCAAATGGATAGGCAAGCGAACAGGAGATCATTGTCCAGATGGCGAAAGGCATGGACAAGGGGAAGATGGATGCTGCGCTTAACGGAAGAAAGTAAAGTTAGTGAATTGAATTGGAAGCACAAGGTATTGGACGGATCAAAGAGAAGGGATCAAACCAGGAGAGAGCAGAGACCTGGGAATTGCAAAACTGAGAGTGCCAATGGAGAAGGGAAAAGGGAAGGAGGGTAAAAGGGAGATTGCAAGCAGGGTGACATTAACTGGTAGGAAACATGATTGACGTCGTAGTGAAGGGTGAAGAGAACACATGGCATACAGAACAATAGAGTCGAGGAGTTGTATGGCAGTGAAAGGAGTCACTCTGTGATAAAGTGTCGAACAAGAGAGACTGAAAGGCACAAGTGGCGATGTTGCCGGGTGACAGAAAGTGAAGGAATGACAACCGAAACCATTCCTATGTATGAAATATAAATAGACGGAGCTGCGGAGGCCCTTCCAATTAACCCTTCCTCGGTAAATAAGAGACCAGCGAAAGAACTGGTATTAGATTAATGGAGGTTGGGAACTTGATGACCGGGGGAGACTAGATGAGCTGACGGAATTGTGTCCACGCAGTATGATACAATTTTAGTGAACGGCACTACGTGTATCAACGTTAAAGTCAAATGTTATCTTATGTTGGGATTTCTTTCATGACATAATTCATCTGATTCTCTGCAGCGATGCGTCTCTAATGAGTTCGACACTATTAAAAAAACAAGAGACTGCTGGAAAATCACAGTCAGTCAAACAGCATCAGTGGGAGGAAAGGCACTGCGAAATCTTGGTTCAGAACCCTGATTCTGATGTCGGACCTCGATCCAAAACGCTGGCATTTTTTCCTCAAACATGTGTTACTTGATCCACTGAGTTCTTCCAGTAGACTGCTTCTTGTCCTTCACTATTATACTTGGCGACTGTTTTAAGTGAATAATCTCGCTGTGTTTTGTGCTTCTCCCAGCGAACCTGCTGACGGCTGCGATCCTGTACCGGGGAAACTGCGGTCTCACCAGAGGAATAACGCGTTACATGATGGCGATGGCGATCTCCGACCTGTTCGTGCTTATCTTTCATGTGGTGCTCCGAGAAATCTACATTTATTACACACCTAACTCCTTTCTCTCCCTCAGCGCGGTGTGTCCATCCTATGTACACTTGCGGGCACTCACCCTGGATTACTCCGTCTGGTTAACCATGTCTTTTACCTTTGATCGTTTTGTCAGCATTTGCTGTCCGATACTAAGGCTCAGATATTGCACGGAGAGGACGGCCACCGTGGTTATTGTGACTTTGTGCGCTCTGAGCTGTTTAAAGTATATCCCCTTTCAGTTTATGTACGAGCCTCGCTACGTCATGGATTATATGAACTGGGGATGTCGGCCAAGATCCGCCTACTTCACCTCCAACTGGTGGGTGGCTTTCACCTGGATGTGCAGCATCTCTCTGCCCTTGCTCCCCTTCGCTGTAATTCTTCTCCTGAACGGGCTGACGGTCAGGAACATCGTAGCGGCCAGCCGGGCTCGTCGGCGCCTGAAGGGACAGGATGCCAAGGATAGTGAGGCTGAGAGCCGGCGCAAGTCCATCGTCCTACTCTTCACCGTGTCGGGCACTTCCATACTCCTCTGGACGACGGCAACCGTGACATTCATCTGTACTCGAGTCACAGTCAATTTTGTGAGCAACGATCTCACCAACCCATCGGCCGTCGCCAATGAGGTGGGGTTATTGCTCATCGCGTGTCAGCGCCGGTGCCAACACGTGTATCTACGCAATGACCCAACGCAAGTTCAGGCAGGAGTTGAAGACCGTGATTAAAAATCTAACTCGATATATCTAAAGCTATGGAACTAGCTATGAGTCAAAAAGGACATGCATGCCCACGCACTAGTTAGAACTCCACTATTTCCCCGCTGCTAATTACTTCATTTTTTTCGCCTTAGACTGTGTGCTGTCGTAAATAAAAATATTGGCTTTCAGTAATATTTGCAATGAATGTAGGAACAATATACATTTTTTTAAAGCTGAAGGGTCTCGGCCCGAAACGTTGACTGTACTATTTTCCATAGATGCTGTCTAGCCTGTTGAGTTCCTCCAGAATTTTGTGTGTGTTCCTTCAATACAAAAAAATAGAGCTGTTAGTTTGCAAACACCGAATCCGTACACGGACCACCACTTCGAGAATTTACTTGTCTGTCCGGTGGTCAAGAACGCCAGAAAATGGGAATAGGGACGGATAACTTAAGTCTCTCCCGATGTAATCATGGGTGATCTACACCCTTTCCGCGACAGTTCCAGGATCTTTTCAATATTTGTCCTCCTCGACTTTCAATACATTGGATCTCCCTGCCACTCTTTATCTCTCTGCCTCCAGGGTGGCCACTTTCAGAAACCTCTTATACCTCGTACATTAAACATTCAGTGTTTTGGGTGAAATGCCGCTGGTTAAGCTCCGCAAACTGAAATTCGTGTCCCTCTAACTGAGGGCTCTTACAACACCTGCAGCTTTATCATGGGGCTCGGATATGTTGTAAACAGTCTATTTATTCGGTTCAATTAGTTATCAAGTCGAATTGTATTAAATCAAAATTACATTTAAAGTAAATCACACTTTTAACTCTGAAGGAATAAAACTATTTAGCTTTAATTCTTTTAAGGTATTTGCTTGGTTAAACTGGCTGGGACTGATCGCTAATTTTTAGAATTGTTAATGTGGGATGATTGCAAAGGGAATTAGAAACGGGTTTGCGAAAAAACAAAACTTCCCCTGCCTCCTCTCCTTCGATACAGCTGCGTTAATGAAATCGTTTCAATGATCATTGGCGCCGTGTGCGTCAGAAAGTGTTTTGACAAGATCCGACATGAAAGAAAAATCCAGTAGAATCCAGGACCACGTGGCAAATGGTTTGCGTGTGAAGGCAGACAATAATGTCCAAGGTTTGCATGTACAATTGAAATTCTAAGTCGAGTGGGTGATCATACGGATTCGTATTGAAGAACACTTGTTCCTGGATATACCATTAACACATTGGATGCGGATGTAGGAAACATAATTATACCATAAAAGCAGAGGAGCAGAATTAAGCCATTAGGCTCATCGGCTCATCAAGTCTCTCTGCTAATGGCTGATTTATTATCCCTCTCATCCCCATTCTCCTGCCTTCTCCCTGGAAACTATGACGCATTGGCTAATCAAGAAGCTATCTACCAACATTTAAAATACCAAATGACTTGCCCTTCACATCTGACTGTGGCAAAATGTTTTACAGATTGACTACATTCCAGGTAAACAAATTCCCTGTCACCTCTGTTCTGAATGGACAGTAACCTTTTTTCTGTGTTTCCTGTGGCACTGTCCTCTGGTCCTGAACTCCCTCGCCATCGGAAATGTCCCCTCCACATCGTTTTAACCTGCAGCATTACATCCTTGTTTTTCTATTCTAATCCTCCTCAAATTAAAGCTGATATTGCATTTGCCTTCCTTGCCACCGACTCATTCTGCAAGTTAACCTTTAGGGAATCCTGCGCGAGGATGCCTGAGTCCCTTTATACGACTGAATTTTGAATTTTCTCCATGATTAGAAAATACTTTATCCCTATATTCCTTCTACCGAAGTGCATGATCATACTGTAACGTACGCCGTAACTGGGTGTCAGACCAGCAGAGAGAAAAATCTGTTGGAGTCTGGTGGTACTATATTTAAAGGCGTTTATTAATAAAAATAAGCAAAACCATATCAATAATGCAAATATACATATAACACAAGGTAGCAGTAATAAACTTAAAAGTGTAGGAATAATAATAATCAATAATAAACAAGCTCTATCGATGCCTATGGGTAAATGAATTGTCATAGAAAAGTATAAAGTTCAGTTCAGTTCATGAGTGCTGATGTAGTTATGGTTGTTGTATTGTAATCGTTGGAGAGAGAGACAGTGATTAAGCAGTTGCAGTCAGCAAACCTTCCTGTTGCCTTTTGATTCCGTTGCAGCGTTGTTATAGTGGTCATTCAGCTATGACCCCTCCATCCTTCTGCTAGACCGTTCTTCTGTGGTGGACTCGTCACTCTGGCATGAGTGGACACACACACACAAGTCCCCACCGGCCCTGCTTTTACACTGATAGCCTTAATGACCGACCTCCTGGTTCGGTCTTCGAAGCCCCCACCTTTCTTGTGGGTTCCAACACCCAATCAGTGTCCACTGGCGTGTCTGGAGGGTGTCTCTCCAGACCTGTCTTTTTATCCCTACTCACAGGGACTCAGCTATCCATCAATCCTGAATGACTGTGTCCATCAAATCAGGCCACTCCTTCAGTCCACTGAGAAATGTTTATGAGCAAACTATTGTCCTTGCGGCGAAACAGTAAATAATTCAAAAAGGAGTCACAATACAGTTAATCAGCAATTTCCCCCTCTCTCTTATCTGTCGCAGATGTTCTTGCCTGTTTTTCGTCTCTCTTTCTCATGGTCAGCTTAGCAACAGTAATAGTTCGTGGTTCTCAGGAGGTGGGTGGTTAAATCTTAACCCCATTGTCCATCAGGTCTGTTCATCACTCATAACACCCCCCATCCTTCTGGGAATTTTCACCAGGGGGAAAATTAACTAATAAAGCACATGACTGAATTACAGAGTTTAACCAAAATACAGAAGTTATCTTAACTACAAGAATAATACAGATACACGTTCAAATTAATATCTAGATAAACAATCAGCAATAACATTATCACTTCCTTTTACATGTTGTATTTTAATATCAAATTCCTGTAACAACAGACTCCAATTTAATAACCGCCTATTTTTATTTTTCATGTTAGCAAAAAAAAAACTAAAGGGGTTGTGTTCTTAGCTTAGGTGTATATTACAAAGTGTGAACCAATACATGTGTGATTATACTGTGGTACATTACAGAAGTTTGTGCAAATACTAATCTCTATTTTACTTTTAAACTTAACATTCAAACAGTTAATCGTTCATGGTGTTTTTTTATCTTTCACATGCTTTGTCAAATACCCTCAAAACCAGATCCTGTTATTCAAAGTGGCATTTGGTCAACCTTTGTCCTTTTTCCACTTAACTCTCACGTGGTTAGCTTGCTCACCAGTGTAGAATAGGCCTTCACAGACTCCTTTCACAGGAGCTATCTTATCACCAATGTTTTCCAAACTAAGCCCATTTGCTGAACTTCTACACAATTCGTTAATTTTAAGCAAGTCATTCATTTTATCTTCAGGATCTTTCATTCTATTTGTTTTCAGTTGAACAGCTGCAGATGATCCCTCTTGGTCAAAACAACATTTCAAGTTCTGCATCTCCAAATCACATACTTGAACAACATCACCAAGTTGTTTATTTTTAAATTTCCAAACAAACTGTAATTGATTCACAGGCACCTTGTTACAAGCCATTGCTCAGTTAACGGTCCCCTTCCATTTTGTCAATCCTTCTAAAACCAATTCAGAATTTAAATTTTCTTTATTCAATTTAGGAACAACACCTTTCGCTTGTCCTTCAATAATATTTACATCACCAGCTTTCATCTCATCATTAACTTTTAACACACCTTCTAACACAAACAACTGAGAATTCTCACTTTCCACTGGTACCAAGGTTAAACCCTTTCTTCACTGAACCAAGTCCATCAGACCCAAAAGGACTGCATTCCTTTTCAACTAAATCAGATACCTCAGACTTTTCCTGAGTTTCAATACTAGGTTCAGTACCCTGTGCATCCATACCCTTCACACCCTGAACACACGCAAACGGGACATCTACCTCTTCCAGGCTTTCAATACCAGTCCCCTTTTCAAATTCTAAATTCCTCTGATCCTCCCAGTTACTCTCTGGGCAACTCCCATCCGGAGTAAACTCAACCCTGCGGGTTAAAACAACCTCGTCTGCTAACCCAACAGACTCCCTCAAGGTAGCGGCATCCTTTCATCTAGGACAGCCCTTATATCATTATCGGGAATGACATTTAAATTCTTCAACTGCAAATTGTTCTGTCAAGCCAGACAGATCATCCGTGTCCAACCCTGGACCTTCCAACTGCCATATCTGTTTCTTTATAAATTGCCTCCTGGCTAAGGGTGGATCTACCTCCTCTCCTTTACTCTCTTTCACCCCACTATCCTCCATTTTACCACCCTCTAACCCCTCTTGGTACAGGGTCGGTAAAAACGTCTCCGTTTTTAACACTGGACTCCTTTAAACTGGCTCCCATCTCAGCCGCATTTCTAGACATGCTGCGAGTGATTGCGCATGCGGGATAAATCTTGGAATCTATGGGCGGGTCCTCAGCACTCACAGGCTTGCTTGTTAATTTCACTGCTGAACACGTCACCACCGCCCAGATCGTTACCAAGTAGGACGTCCACGCCGTCCATCGGTAGTTTCGACCTCGCCCCTATTTCGACTGGTCAAGATACCAGGTCACATTTCAAAAATATCCTGTGCAAAGGTACGGCCTCGGTCCCTTTCCCGATACCTCTTAACACAACTTCCCCAGTCTCAGTCTCAGAACCAAAATCTAATACCTACCTTAAAATCAATGACTGACCAGCCCCAGTATCTCTCCAGATCCGCACTGGAACTGGGGTTTCTCCTTCCTTCACAGACACCGTCCCTTCCGAGATAAACTTCTCATGCCCCTCTTGTGCTCTATCTACCTTTGCCTTCCTCATCGATCTGCTGACCGACTCAATGCAACCAGTAGGGATTGCTGTTTTCCCCTTTTCCCGTCTCCTTCTTCGGAGCAAAGCACTTAGATGCTATATGACCAGCTTTCCCATAATTATAACAGGTAAAGCTAGGAACCTTCCTGCCGGCCTGCTTTTCCTCCTCCTCACCGTTTCCACTAGCTCCCGGCTTATTCTCTGCCATAGCCGGTGCGCTTTCTCTACCATCCCTACTGCCTCTCTGGTAACTCTTATTTGAGGAAAACTTTGACTTGTGGGTTAAAGCATACTCGTCTGCTAACTTGGCAGTCGCAAGACAGAGTCTCTGTCTCCTTCTCATCCAAGTACGTCTTCATACTCTCAGGGATACAACTTTTAAATTGCTCCATCAGTACTAACTGTAACAGGTTATCATAATCTTCATCAACCCCTTTTGAGGCGCACCAACGCTCACAATACATTTGCTTCTCACGGGCAAACTCTAAATACGTGTGTTTACACGGCTTTCTCAAGTTCCGGAACTTCTGCCGGTATGCCTCAGGCACCAACTCGTAACTCCTCAGTACAGCCCTTTTTACTTCCTCGTAATCCTTAGACTCATCCATAGACAATGCCGAATACGCTTGCTGAGCCTTCCCCCTAAGTACGCTCTCTAACAGAACAGCCCATTTTTTCTCAGGCCAGTTCTGATTCACAGCCACTTTCTCAAAATGGAGGAAGAACTTATCGACATCCATCTCCTCGAATGGAGGTACTAACTGGATCTCCTGACCAATCTTGAAACCCTCATTTGGGTCTGCCGCCCGGTCTCTTCCCTGCTGTACCTTTAACTTCTCTATTTCCAGCGCATGCTGCCTCTCTTTCTCCCTTTCCTCCATCTGTCTTTCAGCTTCCTCTTTCCTCCTTTCAGCCTCCCTTTCAGCCTTCCTTTCTTCCTCCTCTCTCCTCCTTTCAGCTTCCTCCCTTCGCCTTTCAGCATCCTCTCTTCGCCCTGCAGCTTCTTTCTCTGCTTCCAGTTGCCTTATCCGAAGTTCATGCTCCCTCTTCTTCTCCTCAACCAACCTTAATTTTCTATCTCTAACTGAACCTCCCCCTCGGCTGGTTTCCTCTCAGGGAACAGGTCCAATACATCTGGTGTGAACACACCTTGGATACATAATGCATAGCTATTTCTCTCTGTATATCCACCTTTCTCATCGACGATTTCACCTCTGAGAGATCTAATCGTTTCACAACATTCACCAATTCAGCATTCCTGGCAACCTCTAATGCCCCCGCAGTCGGGACTTTTAAAAAATTGACAATGTCCATCTCTGCTGGTTTCCCGTCTGGTTAATCTCACAACCAGATCAGATAAGGGACTTTTATCCCGATTCACTGGCCCCCTAATTTGATAATCAAATCTCGAGACGAAGCCCCAATTTGTTACGTACCCCGTAACTGGGTGTCAGACCAGCAGAGAGAAGAATCCGTTAGAGTCTGGTGGTACCATATTTAAAGGTGTTTATTAATAAAAATAAGCAAAACCATATCAATAATGCAAATATACATATAACGCAAGGTAGCAGTAATAAACCTAAAAGTGTAGGAATAATAATAATCAATAATAAACAAGCTCTATCGATGTCTAGGGGTAATTGAATTGTCATAGAAAAGTATAAAGTTCAGTTCAGTTCTTGAGTGCTGATGCAGTTATGGTTGTTGTATTGTAATCGTTGGAGAGAGAGAGAGAGAGAGAGAGAGAGTGCGATTAAGCAGTTGCAGTCAGCAAACCTTCCTGTTGCCTTTGATTCCGTTGCACCGTTGTTATGGTGGTCATTCAGCTGTGACCCCCTCTATCCTTCTGCTAGACCGTTCTTCTGTGGTGGACTCGTCACTCTGGCATGAGTGGACACACACACACAAGTCCCCCACCGGCCCTGCTTTTACACTGATAGCCTTAATGACCGACCTCCTGGTTCGGTCTTCGAAGCCCCCACCTTTCTTGTGGGTTCCAACACTCAATCAGTGTCCACTGGCGTGTCTGGAGGGTGTCTCTCCAGACCTATTTTTTTATCCCTACTAACGGAGACTCAGCTATCCTTCAATCCTGAATGACCGTGTCCATCAAATCAGGCCACTCCTTCAGTCCACTGAGGAATGTTTATGAGCAAACTATTGTCCTTGCGGCGAAACAGTAAATAATTCAAAAAGGAGTCACAATACAGTTAATCAGCAATTTCCCCCTCTCTCTTATCTGTCGCAGATGTTCTTGCCTGTTTTTCATCTCTCTTCTCTCTTTCTCATGGTCAGCTTAGCAACAGTAATAGTTCGTGGTTCTCAGGAGTGGGGTGGTTAAATATTTACCCCATTGTCCATCAGGTCTGTTCATCACTCATAACAATACACTTCTCTACATTGAAACCTCATTAAGAATGATGGGTTCCAACATCTTCCTAACCATTGAAGTCAGGTTAACTGGCCTATAATTTCTTTTCTTCCACCTTCTTAAAGAATGAAGTGACACTTTCAATTTTCCAGTCCTCTAGGACCATTCCAGAACCTTCTGATTCTTGAAAGATCATGCCACAACAATCTTTTCAGCTACCTCTTTTAGAACCCTTGCATGTAATCCATCTGATCCAGGTGGCTTAGCAACCTTGAGACCTTTCCTCTTCCCAAGCACCTTCTATTTAGTAATAGTAACTGCACTCAGTTCTGGCTCCGGGAACTCCCTGGCATGCTGCTGGAGTCTTCCAAAGTGAAGAGTGATGGAAAGTACATTTAAGTTCTGTCCACTACTTCTTTATACCCCATTACTGTTTTTCCTGCATCCTTTTCCACTGGACAGATATCAATCTGGCCTACATTTTCTTTTTGTTATATATGAAAAACAAGACTAGTGATATTCTCTTTTATATTATTGACCAGCTTACCTTCACAATTAATCGTTCCTCTCGTTATCAATTAGTAAATTGTCAAATAATACCAGGTGCTGTTGTTGGCATCGTTGATAATAAGAGGGAGAATGCTCTTTGCAAATAACAATAGTAAAGGTATAATAAAATGGAAAAAATAATAGCACACACTGTGTGAGTTCAAAATAAACCAAAACGTAAATACTTCACGGTAGCGAATAGCGTGCTCGGCTGGGGAAGGCCTGTCCCGTCAGTGCTGCCCTCCAATGATCGATCGGTGGAATGAAGAGCTATTTCATTTTGAGACCTGTACCATCATTTGCAGGACATGTCGCTCAGGGTCTTGGACTGTTCATATGTATTTTTTTTTTGAGAGACCATGTGTTTCATATATACAATATTTGAATACACTGTGTATGTTTTGCACCTTAGCCCCAGAGGTACTCTGTTTGTTCGGCTGTATCCATGCATGGTTGAATGATAATTAAACGATTTGATTTGATACACAGTGTTATGTAGCACACTAGTAACTTGTATGCAAGAGTGTAATCTTGATGTTCACCGATACCTGAATGCAGCAACGCGAAGAGATAAAGGATAAAGAAGGCATACCAAGTACTTGCCTTTATTTGAGGGGCTACAGAATAGAAGTACATGAAATCTGTGATCCAAACAATGCAATAAGCCACAGCAGGAGTACTGTGGGCATTTCTGGTCACTGTAGTATATCGAGAACGTGATTGTACTGAAGTGGAAACAGAGGAGATTTGTCAGAATGTGACATAGATTGGAAAGCCTGAACAATGGGAAGAGACTGGATAGCCTGGGTTGATAAGCTCGAGTGAAGATTGCTGTAGGACTTGGTGGAAGGGAAAAGTTCTGAGAGGGAGAGGAGTAGAAAGAATGGGTGTACATGAGACCCACATCAAATCTGTAGGCCCTCTGTGCTCTCATAATACCTCATTTCTGAACGAGTTAAAAGATAGCAAGGGTGGGCTGTTGGTTGTGCATTACTGGTAATGACGGCATAATCACCAATGATGAGGCAGAGAATATCAGGATAGGCAGGAATCAAAGTAGAGCAACACAAACCCTGACCTTCCTGTCCTATGGCCTCACATCAGCAGCATGCATGGGTGGATGCCTTGACGCATGCCTTATATATCCCAGACTTTGTTTCAGATATTCATTCATGAGATGTGTATGACACCAACACTTATTACCAATCACTAATTCACCGAGGGGGCTGATGTGAATCAACAGAGAAAGTTAGAACAAAAGTTGCAGGAAAAAAGCATGAAGGAGGTGTGGGATGGGATGAAGATCATCACCGGATGTGGTGCAAAGCGGGGGGCAAACATAAGTGGAGATGTGGAGAAAGCGAACCAGCTGAACAACTTCTTCAATAGGTTCGACAGCACAATCTCACCCTCACTGCAGAACTCCACACCAGGCTTACTTCCCTCACAGGAAAATATCCACTCACAGGAGACCTGGCCCACGCCCAGGTTTACGGCTGCACAGGTGGAAGGTCAACTGAGGAAGATCTGTACCAGCAAGGCGGCTGGACCGGATGGAGTTTCCCCACGATTACTGAGGGCCTGTGCGACTGAACTGGGAGAACCACTACAGCGCATCTTCAACATGAGTCTAGATCAGAGAAGAGTACCCAGACAGTGGAAAACATCTTGTATTGTCCCGGTACCGAAGAAACCACAACCAAAGGAGTTGAATGACTTCAGACCTGTTGCCTTGACGTCGCACGTGATGAAGACCATGGAGCGGCTGATAATACAGAATCTGAGGCCACAAACCAGGCACGCCCGGGATCCGCTTCAGTTTGCGTATAAGGAGAAGGTGGGAGTGGAGGATGCTATCACGTATTTGCTGCACAAATCACTCTCTCACCTAGATGGGGTCAGTTGTGCTGTGAGGATTACATTCCTTGACTTCTCTAGTGCCTTTAACACCATCCAGCCCAAGATCTTAAAGCACAAACTAACGGAGATGGGAGTAGACTCTCACATGGTGGATTGGATAGTGGACTACTTGACAGATAGACCTCAGTATGTGCGGTTGGGAGACTGTAGGTCTGACACAGTGGTCAGCAGCACAGGAGCGCCACAGGGAACCGTACTCTCTCCGGTCCTGTTCACCCTGTACACATCTGACTTCCAATATAACTCGGAGTCCTGCCATGTGCAGAAGTTCGCTGATGACACGGCCATAGTGGGGTGTGTCAGGAATGGACAGGAGGAGGAGTATAGGAAACTGATACAGGACTTTGTGATATGGTGCAACTCAAACTACCTGCGTCTCAATGTCACCAAGTCCAAGGAGATGGTGGTGGACTTTAGGAGATCTAGGCCTCATATGGAGCCAGTGATCATTAATGGAGAATGTGTGGAGCAGGTTAAGACCTACAAGTATCTGGGAGTACAGTTGGACGAGAAGCTAGACTGGACTGCCAACACAGATGCCTTGTGCAGGAAGGCACAGAGTCGACTGTACTTCCTTAGAAGGTTGGCGTCATTCAATGTCTGCGGTGAGATGCTGAAGATGTTCTATAGGTCAGTTGTTGAGAGCGCCCTCTTCTTTGTGGTGGCGTGTTGGGGAGGAAGCATTAAGAAGAAGGACGCCTCACGTCTTAATAAGCTGATAAGGAAGGCGGGCTCTGTCGTGGGCAAAGTACTGGAGAGTTTAACATCGGTAGCTGAGCGAAGGGCGCTGAGTAGGCTACGGTCAATTATGGAAAACCCTGAACATCCTCTACATAGCACCATCCAGAGACAGAGAAGCAGTTTCAGCGACAGGTTACTGTCGATGCAATGCTCCTAAGACAGGATGAAGAGGTCAATACTCCCCAATGCCATTAGGCTTTACAATTCAACTGCCAGGACTTAAGAACTTTTTTTTAAAGCTATTATTAATGCTTTTTGAGTTAGTGATTTAGATGCATATCATATTATTACTGAGTTAAGTATTGTATGTAATGAGTTTTTGCTACAACAAGTGTATGGGACATTGGAAAAAATGTTGAATTTCCCCATGGGGATGAATAAAGTATCTATCTATCTATCTATCTATCTATCATATGGATTTGCATTCTGTCCAGTCTGGGGCAGATTCCCTTCCCTGATTACTGGCGTTTGCTTAAATTAAAAAATATATAATTATTTAATTTTATCACTTCCCTGGCTACTATGAAAGGGATTTGAACCGAAATTCTCAGATCAGTGATTCAGTCCCCAGCGGTTTATCGGTAACTGCACTCTTTCTGAGGTGCAAAGTATATTGCCTGAGGTGGGTGACTGAGATGGGTGACTATGTGAGCCTCTAGGTCGTAGGTGTCAAACACAAGGCCCGCGGGCCATATCCGGCCCGGCGTACAATTATATCCGGCCCGCAAGATCATTTTAGATAGATCTATTATTTTAATTATTAATGGCCCGGCGATATGAAGCGCTGATAACACACAAACTACAAATCCCATAAGGCAGCGCAACAGCTGCCGATAGGCTACCCGGGAACATTCCCGCGTCAAGCGTCTGTTGCTGTATACAACGCTATTCTGAAGTCAAAGCTAACCCCTAACAATGGCGAAGAGAAAAGTTGATTCTGAAAAAAGAGTCTTTCAAAACCGATGGGTTGCTGAGTATAGTTTGTGAGATAGCCACTGATTTAAGAACACAGTTGATTGTAAGAAGCAACCCATTTATTGCATACTCGCTTGCTGTGGATGAAAGTGCTGATATGACGGACACTGCACAGCTGGCTATCTTCATCCGAGGAGTGGACTCCAATTTGTGCGTTACAGAGGAAATATTGAACATTAAATCGATGCACGGGACAACATCAGGAAAATACATTTTTAAAAATGTATGTCAAAGTGTAATCGACATGAAATTGCCCTGGGACAAACTTATTGGACTTACAACAGATGGAGCACCGGCGATGTGCGGTGAAAAAAGTGGACTAGTGGAAGGATGCGGGTAAAGATGCAGGAGGAGAACTGTACTGGTGAGTTAACAACATATAACTGCATCATACACCAAGAAACGCTGTGTGGTAAAGTCCTAAAGATGGAACATGTAATGAGCACTGTAACACAAGCCGTAAACTTTATCCGAGCTAAAGGTTTAAATCACCGGCAATTTCAGTCTTTTATGCGGGAAATAGATTCAGAGTTTGCCGACATTCCTTATCATACAGAGGTGCGTTGGCTGAGTCGGGGAAAAGTTCTCAATAGAGTTTTTAAGCTCAACAAGGAAATCTGTCAGTTCACGGACAGTAAAGGAAAAGACTCCACAGTTTTGCGGGATGGAATGTGGAAATGTGTGTTGGCGTTTCTTGCTGACATAACAACACATCTCAGCGTCTTAAACCTTCAGCTCCAGGGACGTGACCGCATGATCACTGACATGTATGATGCAGTGAAGGCATCTCAAGTGAAGCTGCTCTTATGGGAGACACAAATGCACCAGTGCAACTTGCCTCATTTTCCCTGTTGCCAAGTAATGTTGAACCAGGTCGGCGCAATGATGTTCCCAAATGCGCACTTTGCTGATAAACTGTGCGCACTTCGCACTGAGTTCGCACGGCGCTTTGGTGACTTTGAAGCACAAAAAATTAATTTCGAGCTGCTTCGCAACCCATTTGCCGTCGACGTGGAAACTGCACCTGTACAGATTCAGATGGAGCTGATAGAGCTGCAGTGTAATGGGACACCAAAGGCAAAGTACGACACTGCAGGGCCCGTACAGTTTATTCACTCCATTCCTGAAGCAATGCCTCAGCTCCGTCTACATGCGGCTCGAACCTTGTGCATGTTTGGTAGCACATATCTGTGTGAGAAACTTTTCTCAGTGATGAAGATTAACAAAACATCACACAGGAGTCGTCTCACTGATGAACACCTGCAGTCCATCCTGAGAATCTCCACAACACAGAACCTTACACCAAACCTAAACGAACTTATTGCCAAGAAAAGATGCCAAGCATCCAGCTCTGACAAAACGGCATAAGAGCAAAGAAAACTGAGTGTTTTGATTAGTTGTTGTTTTAACTTTTGCTGAAAAGCACAAATTTTATTTATATTTTCAGGGGTTTTTTGCAGCATGCTCATATTTCTAACTTGTATAATACTGACAGGAGATATTTTTATGGAGAGCAAAATATTTAAGTTATTTAAAGTTTTAGTTTATTTTTTCTGGAATAATATTCCTGTCTGTTTTTATTCATATTTATGTTCAAAAAATGTTTAGTTTTAGTGTGTTCAATAAATGTTTATCCTGTTCGGCCCGCGACCTAAAGTGTGCTTTGAGTTTTGGCCCCATGTGCAATTGAGTTCGACACCTCTGCTCTAGGTGCAAACTCGGAGTTACCACAGTCACACTGTCCCCTGGATCTCACATTATGGATGTCTGAACACCACTCACCTTCAGGCTTTGGATGAAAGCCGGCAACTACAAGAGGACAGTGAGAACCTACATACTTATGGCTATAATTTCCAATTCTCCAGGGGCACTCCTCCATTCCATTCAACCCACAAGCACTTGGCACAAAAATATACTTGTGGTGGATATTCAGTGTGGACTTTTTTTCGTGTTACGTACCCCGTAACTGGGTGTCAGCCCAGCAGAGAAAGAAGAATCCGTTGGAGACTGGTGGTACCAAAACTAAAAATGTTTATTAGTAAACTACACAATACAGTATCAAAAATGCAAATATACATATAAAACAAGTTAGCAGTAATAAACCTAAAAGTGTAGGAATAATAATATGCAATAATAAACAAGCTCTATCGATGTTTAGGGGGTAAATGAATTGTCATAGAAAAGTATAAGATTCAGTTCAGTTCACACATGCATGCTGAGGTAGTTATGGTTGTTGTGTTGTAATCGTTTGAGAGAGAGAGAGAGAGAGCAAGATGTAACAGCTGCAGCAGGCAAACCTTCTATTGCTTTATTTTTCCGTCGTATCATTGGGGTCATTCAGCTACGACCCATCTGTTCTTCAGCTAGACCGTTCTTCTGTGGTGGACTCGTCACTCTGGCATGAGTGGACACACACACAAGTCCCCACCGGCCCTGCCATAACACTGTGAGCTTTATTGACCAATCTCCTGATTCGATCTCCGAAACCCTCACCTTTCTGTGGGTTCACAACGCTCAATCAGTGTCCACTGGTGTGTCTGAAGGGTGTCTCTCCAAACCTGTCTTTTATCCCTACTAACGGGGTCTCAGCTATCCATCAACTCTGAATAACTGTGTCCATCAAATCAGGCCACTCCTGCTGTCTCCTGAGGAATGTTAACGAGCAAAGTAAAGTCCTTGTAGTGAAAGATAAATAATCTAGGAAGAGTCAAAATGCAATAAATCAACAGTCTCTCTCTCCCTCTTATCTGTAGCAGATGTTCTTGCTGGGCTTTATCTCTCTTTCTCAATAGCAGCATAGCAACAGCAATAGTTCGTAGTTCTCAGGGGGGGGTGGGAATGGTTAGCTCTGCACCCCATTTCCATCAGGTCTGTCCATCACTCATAACATTCGTCATACCCATTTTACCCACCTAAACTAACTTTCACACCCGAACAATGACAGAGCAGTAAGGGGAACCTGGCTGAGGTATATAAAATATTGAACGGTATAGATGGGGGAACACTGCCAAAATCATTCGCTACATAAGGGGTAGATAAAAATTAGAAGACAGACATTTGAGATAAGGAAGAATTTTAGAGGGAGCCTCAAAATGACCCTTCTCACCCAGAGAGTGATGTATACCTGAAATATTGTGTTGGAGAGAGTGATGCAGCCACAGTTGCTGACAGATTTTAAGAGTTGTCTAAACGAGCGCTACAATTGTCTCAGCAGAGAAGGCTACAGGACTGGTCCTGGAAGATGGAGTAAATGCATATGGGTTTTCACATTATCATGGATGAACTCTGCCAAATGGATGATTTCCGTGCTGTATGACTCTACATAGCTTCTCAGCAACTTCTCACATCCCATCAATAATTATGCCAAATACTCCCACATATAGCTCCACTTAATTAGGCATTACCCCAGTCTCTGAGTGGAATTCAGCATCCACATTCGACAAGCCATTTTCCAATATGGAGCCATTCAAAGCTATCCAGTCTAGATAATGCCATCCAGTGCCTACAGCAGGGTTCCGCAATTAGTTTTCAACAAGGGCCAAATCATGCCAAGCATGACAAGCCAAGGGCCAAAATGTCTAGTGTTTTTTTTTTCATTGCACCAGTAAGTCGTTTTATGGGCAGATGTTGTTGTTGTTGTTGCTATTACTATTATTATTAGTAGTAGTAGTAGTAGTAGTAGTAGTAATTTAGGCCTGAGATTCTCAAAACCTGTGTTGCGAGTCACACAAGAAAAAAAATGCACTCTTGAAACAAAATAGGTCCAAAACTAACCATTTAATTATGACTCCAGCTATCGCAACTGTCGGCTGTGACATTGAGAACTCATCTGGGACTTAAAACACACACACACACACACACACACACACACACACACACACTCACACACACACACACACACACACACACACACACACACACACACACACACACACACACACACACACACACACACACACACACACACACACTGTAAACATGGTAGTCTTCACCACTTCTCTTCCACACAAAGAGTTTTAGTAGTACTGCTTTTTCCACCATTTCTGTTCCATCATTTAATCTATTTGTTCTTTTTTATTAAGCTATGTAGCATCGGAAGTATGAAGTGCAGCTTTCAATGAAATTATCAGTATTATTATTGTTGTAATATTATTATACCACAATAAGATAAACAAATGGACAAAAATAATTTGATTCACTCACCAATCAGTGAGATAAGTGACAGCGACGGGATGAGGCCATCCTTCTGATGTCGGGCCTGTATTCTGTTGTGGCAATCCTGCGGCAATCACAAAGAAATCTGCATCTTTGAAATGCTGATAATAAAGAAAGTGGGAAGACATACCTGGTGGCTGTCGTGAACTGAAAGCAGCAAATATTATGCAGGATGATTCAGTGTGAGGGCTGATGAGGTGGATGGTGGGGACCAGCGTCGCTCTATCTTTGTTGTGTCCAGAACAGGGAATGACAGCAAGGTGCAAGAAAAAGATGATACATGGTCAATACATTTGTCAACTACAGGAAGTCATGGTTATGGATGGTTAAGAAGAGCTATCCAATACTCATTGACCGCACCCAGGACCTATAATCCGCAGCCAATTCTACAAGCTGTCAAGTGCCTGGCAGGATGCTATTCAATATGAGAATGCTATTGGAAAGCAAACTAAATAGCCTGCCACTACTGGAAATTTGAAATAAAGCCAGAAGATTCACGAAATATCTAAAAAGTCAGCAGCATCTGCTATGAGATTGTTATACACGTAATTGTTTTGTCACAGTGGTCCCATCCAGTTGAGAGCAGGGAGCTATCCAAAGACCACGACTGCCTGCCAGTTCCCATAAACAACAGGTTCTAGACAATAAATGACACGTTTTGTATTCATTAAAAAATTATTCTACAAAATTGAGGTTCATTTGTTACATAACTAATGATAAAAATATTAACAATCTCAATTACATCAGGGCTTTGAGCAAGGGGAATCAATGCTTAAACATCATCAGAATAAATTTGCACAATTTGTAATAGATGTTAATTTTATTTTTTCCATTTATGTGAGCCATTTGTCGCACAAATCAGCTACTAACTGTTGCACTGGAGGTTCAATTACTTTACAATAGAGAGGAGAGAAAGAGGTGGGCGGTTAGATTGAAGAACCAGTGAAGCTGGGAGCAGAGGACACTCAGGGGCAGGTAATAGTTGCAAATATAGTAGACACTGAGACATAGAGATAAGGAAGTGACTGAGAAGTGCATGACAGGTAAGTAAACGTGCACAATATGTTTGGCTGTTTTGGTGAAGTGTCTTCTTACAATTCCAGCAACTCATATGCAACTCAGGCTGAGTGAAATAAAGTGAATTCTGGATGTTATCCCAATGGAATAATTGGAAGATAGAGATAGAGAGAGAATGTCCCATCAGAGTCTGGAAAGTGTGTTACTTCCAAACCCTGCTGGGAGACACTGAAGGAAGTAGACAGTACAGGGTTAAAATTCCTAATGGTGTCTTGGGCAAACTACACTATATAATGTTCCCGACCATAGACAGTCGAACTAGTCATGTGGATAGTCCAGACACGATGAAATCAATTTACACTGCTCCAGCAGTGTGTAAACTAACAGTAGGTTAGTGAAGTTTGCATATGCCCTGCCTGAGGGTGTCATCACTGAGCAATGGAGCATCCACTTACTTTCCTCACGCAGCACAGGGTGAAGAGATTGAAGAAGTTATTATTACAGAAGTTGAAGCGCATTTAACAAACCAAGTTCCGTAAAACACTGATCCATGCAGGCAAGACCATCAACAATCCTAGCTTGCTCTCGGTCATCCAGGTTTATGATCCTCAGGAATTGGCTTAGGTCATTTGGATTTCTGTCATGTCAAGACGCTTAGTATTCAGCATCTAGAAGGACAGCTGAGATAAGCCAATTGTGGAAAAAAAAACAGAACATGGTACACTCTTGAAGTAGGATTTTATTCGGTTGATGTTCCTAAGGTACAACCTGCAGCCCCCTCCCCATGACCTAGCCTAGGCTTTCTCTCAACTTGAAATGAACTACCTCTAACTCAAAAAGTGTAGTTTACCAGATTTGTCCACCTCCTAATCCTCTCATGTATTTAAGTAATTCTCCAATCAGTCCTGCTTAGATCAGAACATACAGTTTAACTTGTCACAATCTGACAGAAGTTACACTGCAAATCACCTCACAGGTCGAGGAGAAATTATTGAGCACACATAAAAAGCTGAAGGAATTCAGTGGGTCAGGCAGCACCTATGGACGATCAATGCTGACTCTCCACTTCCCTACACAGATGCTGCCTGACCTATTGAGTTCCTCCAACTTTCTGTGTGTTGTTCCGGATTCCAGTATCTGTAGTTCATTGTGTCTCCAGAACTTACCTCTGTATCAGTAGCATCACTGTTTCTGAATCACCGGTATTACCATAACACAGAGATCTAAGCTTGAGTATTCCTCTATCGAAAATATGGATGAAATTTCTTCAGTTCTGTGGGGGTAAACAATGTTTGTTAAACAGCACGTGAGTAATTTCATTCTTTCGTCACTCCCGGAAACCAGAGGGGGATTAGCGCAGGTACTAATAACAACCGAGGTGCTTTGCTTGCTCCATTG